>NC_056751.1:93539519-93562019 GCF_019279795.1 Protopterus annectens
AAGGGGCAGTAGCAGCCCCGGCTGTGCAGTGGGTGTGCTGTCCACACCACACCACAGCAGGCCATGTGCACGTGGTCCTGGCCAGTCCCAGGAGGGAACTGGTACCAGCGGACAATTGCCATCAGCAGGTGAGAGTAGCACTTCGAGGCCTGTACATGGACGTACCCCTGGCAGGCACATTCCACGTGTCCATGGCCAGAGGCAGTGAATTGCACACCCTGACAGGTATGGTCTGCAGCTGTCCATTAGCACTTGTGTAGGGCAGCCACATGGCAGAACTGTGTGCATGCATACCTACACACTATGCAAACACACCTAGGGCAACCCCATACCTACACACACCACATCACCTCGCTCATCTCTCCACAGTACACTTCTCACCCAAACACATGGTGTCAAATGTATGGCCCACTCTCGGCACCTGGCAAACCAACATCACACCCTGTGCATATGATGATACCTGTGCCACATCTCTGTCATCCATACCATCAATGCAGGGACAGGCTATGGTTCTGATGCACATGGTGACTGTACAACAGTGTACCACAGTACTGCAGTGTAACATGTTGTAGGGAGTAGAGTGTAATGCATAAATGGCAGGTAGTGTAGTCATCCAGCAATGATGCCTTATAGCTGTTAGTAACACTGGTTGGATGTGGTCTCTTTAATGTTATCCATTTGTGTTGTAGGTGTACATGTGGCAGCACTAAGATGCCCTGTGCCTATGATGATACCTGTGTCACATCCCTGTCAACCATACCATCAATGCAGGGACAGGCTGATATGGTTCTGATGCACATGGTGACTGCACTACAGTGTACTACAGTACTGCAGTGTAACATGATGTAGGGAGTAGAGTGCAATGCATATATGCAGGTAGTGTAGCCATCCAGCAATGATGCCTTATAGCTGTTAGTAACACTGGTTGTATGTGGTCTCTATAATGTTATCCATTTATGTTGTAAGTGTACATGTGTCAGCAGTCATATTCCACAATGGGGTATGTCACTGTGGTGACACCATGGCTGTGACATATCTGGAGTACAGTTGAACACATCACAGTTTACTAAACTGGTTACTGCCTGTGCCACATGGACGGGTTGCCCACTGAGGCATGTATACCCTGCAACCTGATGTAGACCCATCCACATACACGCACACTATTACTTGGCAACACTGGGAGTAGACCCCTATCTATGTAGTGATATTGAAGTGTGTGGCTAACATTGCACACACCGCACAGCATTTAGGGCGAGGTGTGTTCCAGGTTACATGTTACATGCAGAACATCCCCAGACATGTACAGTATGGTAATAGGGGTTGTGATGAGTGTATTTGGACAATACGTAGTGTGACATACCATCATAATCACATTTACAGACACATAGCCAGACACACATATGAGATACCAGGGCCTGCCGCTGCTAACTAACCTGACCGTGTGTCCAATGTGTTACAGGTAGGCTGCACACATCGCATGCATAACTGGCTTGGATTGTGGTAACAGTTACCTGTATGGTTGATGGTGACAATTGTAATCATAACGTGGTACATGGGACATATACTTGGTGTACCTTGGTGTAATGACAGTGTACACACCACCCACATCCCCCAGTGGATATTGTACAACCTGAAACCCATGATGACACTCTCCCATACCCACCATCATACATTGGCCGCGACTGCGATACAACCCATTAGTACTACAGGGATATGCATCTCATGCACATGCCACATGCATAGTAGGGTGGTGCATTGTCATGCCCCACCTATGGGCAGCAACAACACTATCTGTACTACTGTGTGGCAATGGATATTGTAATAGGAGTATATGGCCTCAGAATGCTGTCCTCTGCAGATATACGGACATTCACACCTACGCACACATGCCAGAACACAATGGGTATCCCATGCCTATCACCCCATTTGTAAAACACTGTTGTGCCGGTACTGCAAGGGTCATGTAGCCAGTATGGGGGAGAGCTTAATAAGGTACATGTAATGTCCCATACAGCAGCAGCCACAACTGACTATGGCAATGGGTGTTGCATTGGTTGTGAAGGCCCTCATGGAATTCCCAAGTACAGGTGTGCTAACACACAGACACTGTTATACTTATTCATGCACCTGTACATGTGTCAGTACAGGGGTGCATCCCTGAAGGTGGTCATAGCTGTGTACCTAGCTACTGTCCAAGGGGAGATGGGTTGTGTAGGGGTTGTGTGTACAGTGTTATCCTGCCACCTGCCAGGTGGCAGCGGGCATCTATCAACAGACACTACTGTTGTGACCCTCAGGGTGTGAGTGACATGCATCAGCCAATCCTCCAGGTGCCTACTGCACATGGCCACTGAGGTGATCAAGTTGACATGTATGCAACATGCATTACAACACATGGTTATTGTCTGTGATGGTGACCTGTACCCAAGCATGTTCGGTTGACTGTGGTAGTGTAGTGGAGGTATCTGTGGCATGTGGTACATACAAGGTGATATCTCCTATATGTGCCACTTCTTACACAGCTGGGCAGATATGTCAATGTCAATCAAGCTTAGGTTGCCTGTACATATCCCAGCTGGATACCTGCCATCTGCACATCTGTAGAGTGACTGACAGTCATCAGCTTGGCAAGCAGCTATGCAGTAGAATGAGTGTGTTGACAGATAGACATCTGACAACAATATGTATGCCATAATTACATGTCAAAAGCCCTCAGTAACATGTGCTGTACAGACGGTAGACCACAGTTACATTCCACATGACGGATCATTACCCAGTAAGCGCCTGTACGTTTACCTTGCTCTGTCTAGCAATAAAATAAACAGCCCTTGAACCCAGGACCCTGTACACTAAAGTCACAACACTTACTCACTACGCCATGACCACTGTGAAGACAGCTGTTGTTTTACCAATATAGCTGTCAATACACATGTTGAGTAGTACTGAGCAATTTCCTTTACTTCCTAAATTGTGTAGTGCTTGTTATTAATATGACTGTTGCATCACATATGTTGTTTTATCATAATGTACACATAGCAGATACATACGGCAAGATACATCTGGGAGGGTATACACAACCGTGAAGTTTACACGAGAGGACTATGGTTATATACATATAATAGGTCTATATATGTCTACATGTAAGTACCCATGTATATTCATACATATGTCTGTATACACATCTGTACAGTGCAACATATATATGGCCATGTGTACATCTTTTTGTATGTATCTATATTATATATATATATATATATATATATATATATATATATATATCCTATGTTTACAGTTATGCCTAGTTATGTTGGCATATATGTAGATATGTACAACTATATGTGCATACATATCTATTCTGATATACCTTCTACTGTCAAAATATATGTAAATATCCATACATATATGTGCATATGTATCTCTATCTGTATATATGTAGACATATATTGCTCTATATGTGTATATATCTGAGTGTTTATATGTATATGTGTGTGTATATATATATATATATATATATATATATATATATATATGTGTGTGTGTGTGTGTGTGTGTGTATATATATATATATATATATATATATATATATATATATATATATCCATGTACGTCAATATGTATATGTGTACATATATCTATATAGATATATGGATAATTAGATATACATATATGTTCACAATATGTCCTGAACATGAAGTGGAGCCTTACCTCAGCCCCAATAGTCCCAACTTCGTAGTTCAAGGGGATGTCAAGTATGTATTGCAGCTATATTTGCAGACTATTGCTACTGTAATAGGGATTGTCTTCATAGACATGGTGTGTGTGGGAGGTCACATCTGCTTTTAACATGTGCACCACTGGCTACTGGCAGACATCCTAAGGACATCATAGTACATTACCCCTGCTAGCACAGTAATGCTCATGTGGACTACAGCAGAGATATGGCCAGTATATGTGGGCAGTCTGACACACTCTGGACAGTCTAGAGGTATACACAGAACCCCTTAGTGAAAGACATGTGGACCAAGCCTGACAATGCAGATGTTAACAGCCATGCAGATGGGTATAACACGTAACTACTGGTAACATTTGCCCCCATAGGTTATGCATTCACACACCCCTGTCTGTCCTGACACATAATAACTGCTGGTACAGTGGTGCCATGGCCACATACTACCCAATAGTTATTGACATACATCTGTACAGCATCCTACTGCTTTGTCTGTCATACATGACTGTTATGGTGGCCCGGCAGCAGTACATCTGGCAAATATCTGGACATGAAATCTCACTGTGCAAGTACACTAAGCTGCTAGGCATGTATCAAAGCATTGTGCATGCTACAGGCAGACTGGCTTAATACTTGCCTACATTTCCTATGGGGGAATACACATGTACCTGCATATATAGCAGGCTCTACAGGCATGTCACAGCACAGAGTAACAGACACCTGTGTGAAAGTGCATAACCACAACCAATGTGAACACAGCCACATATAGTAAGCTAGCGTAATATAACAGTATATGGACTATCTGTTCAACACCATCCTCACATTTGCCTCTCATACACTACCCCTACATATACTGGGCCACTACACAGTGTGGTCCGATGCCTGTCTGTGGTATGGGACATGTGTGTTCGGCCCTACAAACATGTAAGCTGATAGGGTAACATACAGTGGAGCAGTATGTAACATCAGATAGAACAGGACCAAGAGCAATGACATCTACCACAGTCTGTACACAGGCCAAAGTTCATATTAACAATACACACACTGTCGACAATCACACTAAGTACAAAGACCTCAGTACTGTACACACAACCACAGAATGTCCAGGTTATGTCATCAAATATAACCCCTACTACACATAACATGTGTAGCAGTCTAATATCTCACTGGCTTATCAGATATGATGTCAATAAATATGGTGTACAGCACATATGCACCTCTTACTGCACCTCTTACTGCATGACATATGTACAAAGGTTGGCAGAGATGTGGCTGGAGGCAGAAACACAGGGCCAATACTGACATGTTGCTGTAATAACCTCATACATTTACTGTTGTAACAGGGTTTGTTGCAACATATGTCCTATGAGGGATATGAAGTCAATAACTCTCACAGCTGTCACCATCTACAGACTGCAATCCTCACACTACCTTCTGCAGTTCACAGATAAGCACTCTGTGGGTAACACAAGAAACAAAAGGCACCACACTCTGCCCAGTCTGCAGATGACCCTACAGACAGGAGGGGGTTCCTCATAAACATAGCTATGACATGACAGGTATTAAAACATGTAGGACAGCCATATCCACACACACCCTGTAAAACCAACATTACTACAATTGCAGTACAGCAGCTCTTACAGTCTGTAGTCAAGTCAGGCACATTCCCCTCCTGTGTGTTGGGCTGTTTCCACAGTGTATGTTGTTAGAGGTAAAGCCCCACTCCATCTGTGATGTTGTTTGCCAAACAACAGATCTAGTTCCTGCTCACAGTGCATGAAAAGGCCCAACACCAACTTGATGTTCCTAGATAATGGAGTGTGTTTCCATGCAACTGGCCATGGGAATGTTACCACATGCAATCAGCTAGAGGAGGGCTGCAATTCGTGCAGAGGCCATCAGCTGATCATGAGCATCACTTACAATACACATGCTGCTGACAAAGCAAAGCAGGTATAGGTCTCAACATCCACCAGAGAGGGAGAGAGGCAGACAGAGGCAAGGTAATGTCAGGGAGGGGTGGGAGAGTAAAACTTAAGCATGTGTGCGTCAAACACCTACCAGCACAGGGTATCAACCCCTTAATGACTATGTAATGCTATCACATTTCTATGCAGTTATTGGATGCGCCACATAGGTTACATGCTGAAGAGCCCTCAAAACATATATGTGATGGTGAGTGCCATTTGGAACAGGGATATGGTAGCTATATGGTAGGTGTAATACAAGTGCCTGTCTGCATGAACAGGTGCCAGTGTCAACACTGCCACACTCTCACAGGGATGTACACACATGGCAGGGCCAGGAATACAACTCATCACTAGTGAGATTGCCACAACACATTACTGTGCAGGTATCACATGCACCACAAGGGTCATACAGAGGTTATATGGGCAAAGGGTATGTGGAGGTGTCTGACATTGAACAGCATGCTTCAGTATGCTAATGGGGGTTGTAATGAGTGTGAACGTGATCATACAACACAGACACACACACACACACACACACACTACTACTGACATGCATGGGTGCATTGCTTCATGGGTGTGTGGTGGTCAACTGTGCCAGACAGCTATACAAGGCTAGGCAATGGGTATAGCTTGGCATCAGTCCACATGACAATGGTCTGCATTGTGGTTCAGGAGTGTAGTTTCTGGATTTGCCCACAAAGGTGGGTATTGTATTCAGCACCCAGTCACCTGTGTGACTATTGTGTGTGACCAATGCTGTGAATTGCTTGCCATGTATGGGTTCCTTAGTCCATGACATGGATGGTGCCTGGGATGTGCAGACCTCCCACATGCATGTACAGTGACATGTGGAACTGTACCAGGAGTGTCTGACCCATGTTGTGTACACAGAATATCATCAGATGTGCCAGTCCTGGCCTCATGTGGCGGGAACTGGTAGTGGACAGCTGGTTTATCCTGCACCTACATTGATAGTATGATACCGGCATTCCCTGGTGTCAGTGGCATCTGTTCATACAGGGCATGTTTTCAGGCATGGTAAGTCCTTTGTGGGTCACATTTGATGGCACCACAGGTGTTGCCGGTGTCCAGTGGGGAACATGGGGAAGGTGCACTGTCGGCATGTACGTGCCTATTGGACAGATGGACAGGGTGCCATGGCCTCTGTAGCACACTGCAATCACACCATAGTTACTATCAGTAGGCAATATGCAGGGTACTACCAACATAGCGGCTGTAGCCTAGGCAAGTGTGTGTGTGTGCGTGTTTGTATGAGACATGGGTTGAAAGTGTTCACTGGGTAATACGACGGTTGCTAATTTTTTTTGAATGGCTTTGATGTCACATGTATCGATATGGATTTCCACCCCAGCCTCTTGGCTATTTCACTTCTGTTATCCCTGTATGCTGGACATTGTGATGCATACTAGGGCCACCATATAAGAAATTTGCAAAACCCACTCCACATTGAGGCCAGTTGTTACACACTCACAACCACCTCCACACAGGATACGAGTTACACACTCACACACACACACACACACACACACACACACACACACACACACACACACACACACACACACACACACACACACACACACACACACACACACACCTGTCATGTGTGGGATTAGAACTCCTACCTAACTAGTTTATTGCACTATGCAGTTATAGGACATGCCACAGAGATTACTGGAGTACTTCTTCCAAAAAGGTGCATTTCACATTGGATGACATCAGCAGGATTACCAAAGTAGAGCTTTCAGATTGTAGTTTGTGTGGATAGGTGAAAATGCATCGCTCCCTACACAGACATTGAAACACACACAAAACATCCACAACCAACATGTGTGGGAATAGAACCCCTACCAGAGTTCTATATCACACTACAGCACAAAGCTGTTATAGTACACACCACGGGATTACTGGAGTACTCCTTCCCCAAAGGTGTATTTGACAATGAATGACATCAGCAGGATTGCCATAGTAGGGCATTTGAATTGTAGTGAGTGTGGCTAGGCTAAAATGCATTGCTCCCTACACAGACATTGAAACACACATGAAACATCCCCAACTGACATGTGTGGGAATAGAATGCCTACCAGAGTTATAACACTACAGCATGAAGCTGTTATAGGACACACCACATGGATTACTAGAGTACTCCTTCCCCAAAGGTGTAATTGACAATGAATGACATCAGCAGGATTACCAAAGTAGGGCATCTGAATTGTAGTGAGTGTGGCTAGGCTAAAATGCATTGCTCCCTACACAGACATCGAAGCACACACAAAACATCCACAACCGACATGTGTGGGAAAAGAACCCCTACTAGAGTTATATATCACACTACAGCATGAAGCTGTTGTAGGATGCACCACAGTAATTACTGGAGTGCTCCTTCCCCAAAGGTGTATTTCACAATGAATGACATCAGCAGGATTGCCAAAGTAGGGCATTTGAATTGTAAATAGTGTGGCTAGGTTAAAATGCATGGCTTCCTACACAGACACTGAAACACACAGAAATCATCCACAACTGACATGTGTGGGAATAGAACCCCTACTGGAGTTCTATATCACACTACAGCATGAAGCTGTTATAGGACGCACCACGGGGCTTACTGGAGTACTCCTTCCCCAAAGGTGTATTTCACAATGAATGACATCAGCAGGATTGCAAAATAGGGCATTTGAATTGTAGTGAGTGTGGCTAGGCTAAAATGCATTGCTCCCTACACTGACATTGAAACACACACACACACACACACACACACACACACACACACACACACACACACTTGCCATGTCTGGGATTAGAACTCCTACCTAACTAATCACACTACAGCAGTACACAGTTATAGGACATGCCACAGATATTACTGGGCTACACCTTTCTGAAAGGTGTACTTCACAGTGTATGACATCAGCAGCTTTGACAAAGTAGGGCAATTGAATTGTAGTGAGTGTGACTAGCCTAAAAAATCATTGCTCTCTACACAGATGGTGACACACACACACACACATACTTGCCATGTCTGGGATTAGAACTCCTACCTAACAAGTTTATCACACTACAGCAGTACGCAGTTATAGGATGTGCCACAGAGATTACTGGCCTACACCTTTCACAAAGGTGTATTTCAAAGTGGATGACCTCAGCAGGCTTGCCATAGTACAGCTATGGGGAGGGCAGTGTGTGTGCATGGCCATAACCCATTCATCTAGAGGTTGACACACCACATGTGGGCACATGCAGGGTTATATTCCATAGGTACATGTTTACAGCTGCTAGATGACTACTTCCTTGTACAGTCATGTTGCACAGCTATCACTTGCACCACATAGTCCATCATGCTGACAGATACCAGTGGCTAAGGTCTACAGTGAGTGACATCCAAACCTCATGTGGTTGTAGCCATTTGGCTGTGTGCTGGGTGGAACAGGCCTCATAATGGATGGCCCCTTGTGACAGTCACTCTCTTCCACACATCTGTGTACATCTACTTTTGGCTTATTATAGTGTGTTGTCCTTGGATATATGCCTGTATTCCTATCCAGTGTGTGTGCAACGCATGAGTGCTGCATACTGAGGAGTGTCAGCCCTAACATCCACAAATGCCAGATATGTCTGGTCCACTGTTGTTTGCAGACATGGCCTTCATTTGTTTAAGTGTGTGAGCATGCCCAGTATGACCTTTCAGTATGTTGTTGGCTGACATTGCCTTCATTTCTCTAATCATTTGTTTGTGTGTGAGCATGCCCAGTATGCCCTTCTGTATTGAATGTGTGGATCAATTCCAGGTAGTTTGTACTGTAGTGCAGACCTTTGTGTTATACACCTACAGATAGCATACTGTTTTTGCAGGGTAACCGTCTATCATTTGGCAGTATGGGGACAAACTGTGCAGGGGACAGTGTGTACTGTAGGTGATTGTGTCTGTGCTGCTTCAGCTGTATGGTACTGCTGTTAGCAGAGATATTCAGATGTGTACTGTTATACACAGTGATGTTTTCTGTCCTCATGTACTGTCAGGTGGACATTCTTGCTCACAGTGATGACTTGGGGGGCAAGGGTGATTCCAGCTGTGTCTGGTATTGTGGGCAGACACCTATGTATTCATGTTAAGTTATGGCATTCTGGAGGGGGAGCTGCAGACACTTGGTGCTGGGTTTGTGTATCCAGTTCAGCACCTTGGTACAGTGCTGGCAAAGGATCCCATACTTGTCCGCCCATCAACATGGCAGTATGGCGTTATCTTGCTGTGGCAATGCCTCACAGATGTACATATTTGCACATGTTAGCCAGAGGCAGGGGTCATGGCTCAGAACATTTACCCTATTGTGGTGTACGGGCAGGTGTGTAGCCACCAATTTATGCGTTTGCAGCCAGGGATAGTGTGCACACAGCTTGGTGTCAGATCCTGCATATTCCATGCTGCCCATGGTCCCACACCCCCTTCTGTTATTCTAACCTCTTCCATACATTGTGTATACATTCTCTGATATTTTCCCTAAGGGTATTACCACATCACAGGTGTGTGTTAGTGTTGGTCCACAGTTCATGCAGTGGGACATGGTGGACATGTTACTGTGGTTTGTCCACATGGCCTTGCATATGGCTTAAATGGAGTGTGTTATGTAACTTGGGTGTCCATGACATAACATGCATTGGCATTATGTTAGAGATACGGGCCTTTGGCAGGCGCCTGTGGGGCATTAGGTGTTGATTCAGCCCAGATGTGGCAGGCAGTTGCATTCAGTCAGTCCTACAGTCCCACACCACCATACAGTATATTTCCCTGGGGTGACAGGGTAGATGTGATAGTTGTTCATGCCAATACCTACTATCAGTCTTGATCAGGTGGTGTGGATGCTGACAGGGTGCTACCTACAGCAAGAGACACGCCTGCATGGGACCTGCACTGCATGCTGCAGACATCTGCTATTGCCATATACAGGTGGGGTCGTATTGTACCCATTCCCCAGAGCTGGGATATTGCCAGAGAGGTGCCTGTGGGTGGTGTTTGCATGGCTGGGTGCATGTGTGCTATGGACACTACTTGCATCTCACACACAGATATGCATGGGGCATTGCAGTTATGCTGGCATGTGCAGGTACATCAGCTGATTCCCAATACATCAGTCCTACCTCCTTTGTGATCTGCAGGTGTTCAGGCAGACATCACCGGTATCCCCTACTACAGGTCCTGTTACTGTGATGCATACCTATATGTACACATCCAAGGGTGTCACCATTTCATAGTGACACGATATATACTGTATGTCTGGGGTATTTTCCCCTGTGTACTGCATGTATATCTAGCCCAACAGCCATGCCATGTCAGTCTTTCAGATGACGACACATATTACCACCATACATTTACAATAGCTTACTGCTAGCATGTGTTATACTGGTGGGGATTGTCTTTGGCACTGCAATAGTGAGGGCTTGTCCCTGTTATCAGCAGTAGTGGGCAATAGCCACCAGGTCTTACCTCTACATGCATACATACTGACCACTCTCACACATTATGAAACACACCATCCTAAGACACACAGACCTGCATATTGTGCAAAAGCTACAACCTATCCTGCTACCTTGGCCACCTATGGCCATCTGTGTGCTCCACTCATATTTACCTACTCATACATGTTATTATGTTACTACACAGGATTGGGGGGGACACCTGAGTGTCACTACATTTCTACACTGGATTAGGGGAAGGAGTAGACCTATCTTTTTCCACATGTCTACATAGGCGTGGGGGGCACACCTGACTGTTACTACATTTCTACACAGGATGGGGAGGCACACTTGACTGTTACTATATTTCTACACAGGATGGGGAGGCACACTTGACTGTTACTATATTTCTACACAGGATTGGGGGGGCACACTTGACTGTTACTAGATTTCTACATAGGGTTGTGGGGGGGACACAGCTGACTGTTTTTACATTTCGACACAGGATTGGGGGGGAAGCCACTGTGGTGCAGTGGTAGCATTGTTGCCTCACAGCAAGAGGTTCTCCTATTTGATTCTCGGCTGGAGTGCCTTCTGTGTGAAGTCTGCCTGTCCTCCCCATGGTCGAGTGGCATTCAAAAGACATGCATAGAATGGGCGTACCTTTGTTGAAGGTTGGGTGTTGAGCTGGCACCTCAGCACTGTAAAAATCTACTGCCAATCATTACCAGACCAGAGTTCTGCTGTGGCAACCCCTAACCAGGAAAAGCCGAAACAACAACACAGGACTGGGGGGGGGGCACACCTGACTGTTACTACATTTCTATACAGGATTGAGGGGGGCACCTGACTGTTTCTACATTTCTACACATGACTGGGGGCACATCTTACAGATTCTACATATCTACATAGGATGGGGGTCACACCTGGCACTTGCACACATTTGCTATGACTGTACTGGTAATGTCAGGTACTCCATTTCATTCTGTATTCTAACCTATCATACTGACTAGAGGCATATCAGTGAACTACAGACCTTAGATTTGGTTTCCCTACATATTAGTGTCTGATTTCCTACCCTTCAGAACTAACATCCCACTGCCTGACCTGCTGTAGTTGTCTCTGTATGCCTGGGGGGGGGGAGATAACCCATAGGCATCATTCACAGGCCATAGAACAGGCTCTGTTTGGGTTTGTCTACACCTGTCCTGCTGGCTGAGACTGTTGTTAGGTATCTGAACCTCCCTGACTGGTATGTGTGAGTCATATGGACACATATGTAGCCCAGCACATTTCTTGCAGTGGGTTTTGTCACCCTGTGTAGCACTGGCTACTATGGTGACTCCAGTATGTGTTACAGATGTCATGGTGCCACTATGGGTGTCTACTGTCTTCTGCTATAACATTCAGCCAGCCAATTCCCTTGCATGCTCACATCCATGCCATAGATACAGGTAATGACATATTCTACTCCATTTGGCAATTGGTAGGTTGATTGACTTGAAAAAACAAGCTGCAAAACTGATATAACACAAAAACTTGGTAGAGAAAACCACTTTATAAAGCAAAGCTTTCGGGCAGAACCCTTTTTCAATACTAAAACTGGTTTTAGTATTGAAGAAGGGTTCTGCCCGAAAGCTTTGCTTTATAAAGTGGTTTTCTCTACCAAGTTTTTGTGTTAGGTTGATTGACTTACCTTGTGGGTGTGCCAGGATTGAGGATGGTGCTGGAGGGCTGCCTATGTTGGATGCACATAGTACACTCCCTATACATGATTGAGCACAGGTAGTATCTTGTTTGGCATCCCTTTTACTGTATGTGCGAGTCAGTGAGAGGTGTCATTCCCTGGGACCCTACTGTATCAGTGTATGTGCTATGTCTTGTCTCTTTGCCATGGTCAGGGCATACTAGGCATGCCTCCATCTGCCTACTGAGGCAGGCTCAGGTTGCTCCTCCTCCAAGTCACTCTGTACCTGTACAGGCCTTGGCATTGGTGGGGGGCTGCGTGGCCCTGCCCCGTGCTGTTCCTGCTGCAGCTGTTTCTGCAGGATCATATTGTGTAGCATGGCACATACCATAACAATTTGAGTACATGTAGCTGGTGAGTACTGCAAGGCTCCACCGGATGTGTCCAGACAACGGAAACATGACTTGAGCATCCCAAACACACACACTATTATAAGTCTGGTCTTTGTGTGTGACTTATTATGGTGTTCTTGTTCAGGTGAGTGTGCATTTCTGATGGGTGTCATCAGCCATGGCTCCAGTTTGTAACCAGCATCCCCCACTAGGTGACTGTAGGGGATGTCTCCATTGGCAAATCTCTGGTACAGCTGCGTTAGATGCCAAATGTGGGAATCTTGATAACTTCCAGGACAGCCAGCACACACATTCATTATAATGCCTTGGGCATCACACACGACCTGGCAGTTGATGGAGGGGAGGCCCCTGCGGTTGATGTAGGCCCTACCCTGATCACCGGGTGGTGCTTTGATGCATATGTGCATGCAGTCTATAACACCCACTACCTCAGGGTATTCTGCTATTTGGTGGAATAGACGCATATTGCTGGCCAACATCTCACGGGTGTTGATGAAATATACTTGCTCACTGGCTTGTGCTGACATGGCATCCAGGAACTGGTGGAATACTCTGGATGCTGATACCTGTGAGATCCCCATGATATCCCCAGTTGAGCTTTGGGCAGTACCTGTGGCTAGTATTCCTAGGCCTAAACATACCTTGGTGTCCACTGGGATGGGTTCCCCTTGGTCAGTTCGGTGTGTCAGGCATGGCCGGCACAGCTCAACAATTTGCTGTAGGAGGTCCCTGTCCACCCTATAGTGCTCCACTATCTCCAGCTCATGTAGCCCCTGGTAGGTTAACCTGGGTCTGTAGACTCTTCTCCGTCTCCTCACTGTGAGTTGATTGGCAGCATTCAAATCCTCACTAACTTCAGCCTCTTGTTGCCTGCTGCAGCCCCTATCATTTTGTAGTTTTGTTTGTTAAACGTTCCCCGCTTGTATACACCGGTGGTGTAGAGAATGGGAAAAACCAGAGGGGAAGATCTTTGCATAGTTTATAGTAGTGTTCTGGGCTGGGCTGGTCTGCTGCCTGTGTAATTGGCTGATTCTGATACAATTCACCTGCCAGCTATGCTAGTTCTCCTTGATTACCTTCCTACTGCTGTTTTCCCTTCCCACTGCCTTCCTGTTTAAGCCCGGGGGTGCACCACACAAACAGAGTGCTCAAATGTACACAGTGCTGTTATTTCCTGGTTTAACTTTTTTTTTCTTCCTTTAAAACCAGGTGCACGGTGCGCACACCCACTAAGCAATGTAAAGAGTGCTAAGCAGATTCAGACACGCACCCTAGCTTAGCTGTGCTAAGCTAGGAGCAAACCCGAGTCACAGTGCTCCAATCCACTTACAGTATGCTTGACACACACCCCTATGATGTCAGCTACCTCCTAGGCTTGCACCAAGCTATTCCTACTTTTAGACTGTTGGGACCTAACTAGCATGCTAGGGAAAACTGGGATTCACTATCATTCCCTTCATTTGCATAGGATTGCCTGCTTATGCATAGTTACATGTCTCACGCTGAGCCTCCCCCCGTAGCAACCAGTTCTCACTGGTCATGTTGTCTTTTGCCTGCCATTGACTTGCATGGCAGGACAGTGATTTTAGTTAGAATGCTTATTTTAGGTTTATTTTATTATTTTCTCCCAATCCCATTTGCGCGCCACTACCTGAGATCGTCTAAAAAAAAAATAAAAGTTGATTTTTTTTTATTTTTTTGTCTGTTTGCAATGCCAATGGCCAAATACTTGGCCATTGGATTGCTTCCTGACTGATATGCAGCCTTTAGTTGGAGCTGTCACAGCTCTGTTTTGGATTTTGCAGAAATGTACTAGTTTCTGCAGATTGCACTAGTCCTGCACGGCCAGTTTCAAGCTTCCTGGATCACAAATACACCTCATTTGCATGGATTTCTCCTGCAAATGGGGTGATTTGCATACAGGGGCTTAGTCCGTGCAGGACTAGTGCAGGGGCGCTTGTGCATGCCCCTGCAGGCTGTTCCTGGATCGCACGGCAGACATATTGCCTGCTAGAGCTCCTGCACTGCTCCTGCGTGCCGTGCAAGGCATACAGAATCTGGGGGATTATGTGTACATTCTGTATGGTGATCATAATAGGGTTAGGAAATTAACTTTTTCCCACTGTAGTGCAATCTCGGAGTTGGTACATTTAATTTACGGGGGGTGTGGGAAGCAAGTCATAGTAAAAAGTGTGTTTGTTAGTTTGGTGTTGTTATAGGTGGAGGGGATGTTATTTACATGTGCTTTGTAGTTTTTGATGTTGTGATGCAAAATTTCAGTGTTCTGAGTTTTCAATGTTATGAGTTTTAGATGTTATGGTCTCAGTGTTTTGAGATTCGATGTTATGAGATTTAGATGTTTTGAAGGGGAACTATATATATATATATATATATATATGTGTGTGTGTGTGTGTGTGTGTGTGTGTGTGTGTGTGTGTACACACATGTACATGCACACATATACATACATACACGTATAGCTTCCTAAAATATATATGACCAGCACCAAACCATGTATCAGTCAGCAACATGTTTATTAAGCAGAATAACCACAAGTAGGCAGTGCTTTCATTTTAAAAGGCTTTTTCAATGCAATGTAAACCATGATATTCAGTTGTAGTTTAAATAAGCTGGTTCCTCTTACATAACCAATCATATGTTAAGTATGCATAAAACACCATTACTTATTTAAATACAAAACAAAAATCAAAATATAAATCAAAGAATGTTGTATATTTCACTAGATTAAATTTCTCTATGGTTATTCCATTGTTTTTCATTCCACAAGACTAAAAAGCAAAAAAAAATGGAAAATAAATATAAATATTATTCCACTGATAGCTCATCATTTTTGGCTGTCTATAATTATATATATATATATAAATATATATATATATATATATATATATATATATATATATATATATATATATAAATAAAATTTTCAACAAATAATTGATTTTTAATAGCACTGTCTTTATAGCTATTACATATTTACATATATCCTAGCATTTGTTTTGCTATATTGCCCTCTAGTGTTCAAACCAAAGCTGTAATAATTCTTTTTGTCACACCAGTTTACTTCAGATATGTCAGTTCATGTATTCCAGGGCATTTTGCAGATCCCAAATTCACTATCCAACCTTTGTGTTTAAAATCTTATGTTTTTGTGTTTTAGTTAAGTAGTTTGCATTTACTATTTTATATTAAAGAAAGTATGGTTGCCAGCTTTTCAAAGCCCAAAGTGGGACATTTTTTGTAGATACATGAGATTTTGCAGTACAAGACATACCCACAGCCAATGCAAAGGACAAAACTTTACTTTTATGCCAAAAACAAATGTTTATTATTTTAGCATTTTTGGTGCTTATGCTATTTCATATAATTTGCAAGCGTTTCAGATATATTTTATGCAACTGTTAATTAAAAATATGAACACAATATTAATATAATAAATAATACTAATATAATGAAAATAAATGTATTTTGTCCTAAAATCTCAGTACATTTGCCATTTCTCATTATTTTTTCACAGGACACAACTGCCCAAAGAGGGACAGGTGGTAACCCGTAAAGAAAAGCACCTATTTCCTCTAAGATTTTTGCTCCACATATAAAAGAAAGAGCAGATGTTTATAAAAGGTGTGCATAGTCAAGATAAAGAAATTTCATGTATTTTGTTGGGCCCAAACCAATTAAATTTCTTTCAAAGTTTGACATTTTTGACTTTTACAGTTCTTGAGAAATTCAATGTACTATTTTAGCTTGTATATACATCTTGTCGACAGGATGCACATAGAAAGGAAAGACCTGTTTGTTGATAAAAGCTATATGATGTCTTTTTTTCTGCATCAGTGAAAGCTTGACATTCTTGCATTCCATGGTTTTTGAGAAAGTCAGTGTACAATTATAGCTTGCATAACATGCTTCTTAGATGCCTGGTAGAAATGTGGCATATAGAAAAGGATGACCTGATTGATTATAAGAGGTGTGCGTTGTCAAACTTAAGGAATGTAGCCTCATTTGTTATGCATCACCTAAGGAATTTTTAAGTTGGACATCTTTGCCTTATACAATTTTTGAAAAATTTGGTGCACTGTTCCCTGCTTGCATAGCAGCTTTCTAAGATGTCTCATATAGATGCTACACTTAGAAAAGCGGGACCAAATTTTAGATCTAAGGCATGCTAAGTCAAAGTAAAGAAATATGTCTGTTCCTGTGCAACAGCAACAGAATTTTCTATCCAAGTTTGACACTGTTGCCTTTCAGTTTTAACATGACTTTACTAAACTCACTGCTGATGAAATATGTATTCAGACTGATCATGAACATCATGCCACAATTATATACTTATTGAGTTTATCTATTCCTGTTTTCATAAACTTTCTCAACGTTTCAATATACATTACAACCAATAAACATATTTGACATTCACTACTCTTTTTTGTGCCATTTTCAATTCTGCCCAGCGTTCCGTTCTTCCACATTACACTAGTCACACAGATTCCATTTAAAGGTATGTATCTTTTTCATTCTCCCTTTAAAAAGCCTCCCTTCAATAACTTTATTTCCTTTATAATACTAAGCACATGACTGGTCTAACCTTTTCTTTCAACTTTCTGGTTATCACTTTATTTAGCTGCTAACATAAAGTTAATAAGACTTTATGTCGTGACATTACAGCTTCTCATTATCAAACTTTGCAACATCATCTCTTCAGATACTGCCACTTGTTCACCTAGTATCTGCTAACATGCATTTTGCAATGCATTTTTAAACTCTGTCTGCTCTGTACCCCACAAAAATGCCCCAACTTTCCCCTCTCTCACTCACTCACTCCCCACACACCTCAACTAGTTATTCTAAAAAGAACAATCCTCTACAATCTTACATAAGATGTAGAAATATCTAGAGACATTTTTACACCGATATTCACTTTCTTGATTTAGTTATATATTTTGAAGCCCTGCAGACTTCCACCCTCCCCATTATCATTTCCCCCAATTTTTGCCTGACACTTCCTCTGGCTGGATTTTAAATTATCCGTAGTCCTCACTAATTATCGTTTTTATAGCTAGATATGCACTTTGTTCCACCAAAGGTGGCAACATACCACTCTGTCCCACTTCTGTCTCTTCTTATATTACGCCCAGAAATGAAAGCCTATTCCATATTGTGTAATCCAAGCAATTATTTTGATTTCTCTCATTCTCTTAGTTGTCCCCATGATTAATTTATTTCTAGTATGTCAGTTCTATGGCTAACTTCTTTTATTTCTAACCATTTCTTGCCTACTGACTCTATCAGAAAATGTACTTATTCCATATCCTCAGTGGCTCATTTTTCATTATACTGTCTGCCACTTTATATGCTTATTGTTCCGTGTAGCTGTTTTCATACTCCTCCAACACCTGTTTCCAATAAACAAATCTCTCACTATCTCTGGTAGTCCCGCCTTGTTTTATTATTCTATCAATCCTCTGCTTGTGATACATACATAATACCCTTAACTATGTAGCCATACACTGTTCCCTTAAATTAGGCAACCCTTTGCTGCATCACTAAGATCATTGTATTCCCACTTAACCCTAAGGCCCTTTCCTCTCCAAATAAAGTTATTCAGCTTATGTATTTTTTGCCATAGTTTATTATCTAGCTGACAGAAATACACTAGCCAGCATACAGAATCAAAGGGACTAAAAACATTTTCATAGCCTGTATCTTACTATTTAGAGCCATAATTATGAGCTTCCATTCTCTTAACTTTTGAATTATTTAGTTCCTAGATTAGTACTAGACTAACTGGGCTACTTTATGTTTAGCCAGTTTTCTCATTTGAGAATCCAACCCTGTAACTTCTGTCTGTAAGGTAAGCACCTTACCCATTACGTCAACCCTTTCTCTCACATCTCCTTTGCGATAATGAGACTTCTCTGAAGCTATACTTCCTTGCATTTATTTTTTTTCATACCCCAAAGGTACAGGAACTGCTGCACTAATTCATACATAGCTATGGCTTTTATTTATAATTACTTTTTAAATCGGAAAATGTTTGGAATGGCCTTGAAGCACTCCACACCATAGGGACATCTTGTTCTGCATTTGTCAAATATAGTATATCATCTGCAAACAATGTTATTTGTTCTTGTCTCCCCTTCTGCATATACCCTTAGGTGTTTGCCCCTCTTACTTCCATTGTTAGTGTGTGTGTGTGAGTGTATATTTTGCAAACAACAATGGAAAAAGAGAGCATTCCTATCTTGTTTCTCTAGACAAACTCAATTTATTAGATCAAATCCACTTTTTCCCTTGCTTCTACCCTTGTATGACTCTTCCTTATTAATTCAATTATTTTGATAGGAAATGCAAATTCAACAATTATGCCACATAAATTCCAAATGTACTCTATCAAATGGTTTCTCTGCATCCAGATTTACCAGTAGCAATTGTATTTTTTTGTCATTCATATCTTTCTGAATAATCAGAGTTCTATTAATGCTGTCAAATGGCTACATTTCTGCTAGAACTCCACACTGATTAAAATCTAGTAATTACGGAAACTCTTGATAACCTTTTTGCTGTTATAGACATAAATACTTTGCAGTCATGATTTAATATTGAAATTGGTCTATATGAGGAAGGATGTGGAGGATCTTTCTCCTTTATATGTAAATTCTCCATTACTGCTTTCTTCTGGGATGACGCTATCTCCCTTCTTTCACTATATTATAAAATAGTTTATTTCACAATCTTATTAGGGCTTCTCCCCAGCTTCTAGATTTATATAGGTACACCATCTGACCTTGGTGACTTACTTGTTGCCTGACTGCCATTATTTATTTATTCCTTTTCTATATTTGCAAGTAGCTGTTGGGTTTCTAACTCCACAGCCTCTGGCAAGCCCAGGCTTACCATGAAATTCTCCATCAGAACAGTTTCTTGGTCACTCCATTCATCTGCTTTATAAAGACTTTCATAAAATAGCCGAAATACTTCCTTAACACCTTCACGATCCTTTAGCATTTTCTTCCACTTGAGCCCCTCAGCTCTACTACTGCTCTGTCTCCACATTTTGCTTCCTTAACCAATGCACTAAAAGTTTTTGTGGTCTAGGGTTATTACTGTAAAATAATTTTGTAAGTGTGAGTTTTCCACGCTTATTTATATTCCTCAAATTTTATATTGGCACCCCTCAATTGCTCTTCTTCATCGGTGAAGTTCACTAAATTATTCTGCAAAATTTTAATCATCAGCCTTTTACAATGTTTTTGTTTCCATTTTCCATATTTCTCCTTTATTTATGTCAACTACAGCTCTGAAGTTTCATTTCACTGCTTCCCAAGTATCATCTATGTCATCTGACCCATCCATTTTGTCTCTTAAGTTTTCCAAAAATAAAAGCTTATCTGCTACCCACTTCTTAAATGCCTGCCTTTTCAATAAATAAGTAGGGAAGTGCCAATCTGTTTTCTCACTACCTTGGGCCTTTCCTTAACCTTTACACACGCATGATCAGATATTGTAATCGGATGCAACTCTAATCCCTCAAGTAAAGCTCAAGTAAATCAGCATCTGTCAACTCTCGGCTAATGTTTATATCTGTAGGAGTAGTGGGTGGGGCATATATGCTCACCAATGTAATTCTGCTTCCAAGACAGTAGCACCTTACTGCCATAAACCTTCCATGTTTATCCTTTTTCTTCCTCTATTACTAAAATAACCCCTCTTCATAAGAAATATCACACCCTCTTCCTATGTCCCTGACATTCAGCTAAATGTTTGTCTTTCAGCTTTTTCCTGGTAAGGGGTCGCCACAGCAGAACTCCGGTCCGCTAATGATTGGCAGTAGATTTTTACGAAATGCCGAGGTGCCAGCTCGATGCCCAACCTTCAATGAAGGCACGCCCATTTACGCACGCATATCTTTTGAACGCTACCCAACCGCGGGGAGGACATGCAGACTCCACACAGAAGGCACTCCCAAGCCCAGCCGAGAATCGAATGGGAGAACCTCTTGCTATGAGGTAACAACGTTACCTGACAATCAGCTAAATAACCCCCTTGAATTCATTTCCTTATCAAACTCTCATGGTCAGCCATAACTAAATAGGTTTCATGCAACTGTTATTTGTACCCTATTCCTCTGCATGTAAGACAATATTCTTTGCCTTTTCACTGTATTAACTAGTCCATTCCCATTCCAGGCTAATAACAGAAATGTAGCCATTTCCACATATATTCCATTTTATTTCCATCACTGTATGACTTTTCTTTAATGCACAACCCTCCCCCAACTGCTTTCCCATCCCATTTAGTGAATGTAATTTAATACTTCACATAAAAACACTGAAACCTTTTTTGTTGCGCACATGTTGCAAATTGCAATACTTTTTTTTTATTTACACCCTTCTTCCAATCCCGCAAACAAAAACAAGGCAACTATTTACAATTATTTTTGAGGGAAAAAAATCAGGGCAAGTACCCCACTTAGATGTCTACCAAGATGGGATTAACTTAATATCAACCATTAGGTTTATTCAGCTAATACACATATTTTTGCCTGATATCCTTTTAGCAAAAGTAACAGTATATGCAAACTCTATTCAGCCACTATCCCCTCTAAGCAAAGAAAATAGCATGCTATTTTACATTTATCCAATTATGGTTGCCACCCAGCATTTTAATTTTCATTTTCCTGACTACCGTTTGCATTTTTCAACTCTGCTTTTTATTTCTGATTTACAAATCACAGGATTCAGCTACTTGAATGACTAACATTACTGACTACTTCACAGGCTAATGCATTGCATCATTAAGTCTTTTCTATGTCACACTTGGTAAGGTCATTGAGAAGGCAGTCTACTTATTGAATAACTTTATTTAACGTATCTGATTGCATCATAAAGTCTTTTTTATGTTACACTCAGTAAGGTCACTGAGAATGCAGTCTACTTATGGAATAACTTTATTTAGTGTATCTGACTGCATAATTAAGTCTCTTTTATGTCACACTCTGTAAAGGCACTGAGAAGGCAGTCTACTTATTGAATAAGTTTATTTAACTTGTCTGATTGAGTCATTAAGTCTTTTTTATGTCACACTTGGCAAGGGCACTGAGAAGGCAGTCTACTTATTGCACAACTTTAATGTATCTGGTACCTGACTGGTAATTAGGAATACCAGCAAGTAAAATTACAACACACTTCCCAACTCTTTGTAAATCTTATTTTTTTT
>NC_056751.1:93565178-93620178 GCF_019279795.1 Protopterus annectens
GGAAGGGTGTAGGGAAGGTCCATAGCTGCCCATTTCTTCTACAGCAACAGCTGTGCATATACACTGAATTTGGAGGTAGATTTGGACACTCAAACCTCTGGGAGGGAGTGAGGACAACAATAATTAAGTTGTGATGCCAATTAGACCAGATTACATGTGTCCAGTGGACATGTGTGTGAAATGGACAGCTATGTATGGGAGGAGATTTTTTTGTGGGAACAGATTGCACTTTCTTTTTCAGGTGAAAGTGGGATGTTGGGGAGGGGTAGTAGGTATATTTGAGGAGCTAGGTTGGGTAGGTTAACAGACAAGACAAACAAGACACATACAGGGGCAGTATATGACATGTGGGGGGGTAAACACCTTGATGGGGAGGGGTGTTGGGAAATCGGAAGCCCATGAGCCCCCTAGTGGAAACAGTGGGACTGAGGTCCCCACCCAATGGGCAGTCACCACTGCACCTTCACAACCCCGATGGTGGCTGAGTCGCAGAGCCAGACTGATGCTCTAGTTGTGACATGTGGCCCTCGAGCTGGTGTAGAAGATCACCAAACTGCTGGTTGACCTCTCTACGCACCCTGACCCCAACCTGGTGACGGGTGACAGGTGCCTGTCTGCGCCCCCTCCCAGGGGGGGGCAAGCCCCATCCTCTGAGGTGGTTCCACCCGAAGGTGGTGCAGGACCAACGGACAGGGCACTCCCGGGTTGGGCCCCAGACATGTTGGAGCCTGGTGCCACGGCCAGCTGAGGTGGGACAGGTGGGTCCGCTGGGACCGGCCTTCCCAAGCATGCTATAGTGTTTAGATTTCATCATAATATGTGGGTTAGTAATAGTCAACACATTCCAGGATTAGGTATAACAACATGCATAGATATTCCCATTATCCCAGACAACAGATATGAAACAGTTGCATAACAAAGAGAACACATGCATATATGGGACCACAGTGGTAATAAGAATAGCATGCAAGTACATTGATGGCACCATACCACCAATGTTGGAATAATTCAATATTGCACATGCATGGGATCAATTAAAATATTTATCAAACAATTGGACATTATCATAACATAGGTGTCATTACATACTAGTTGGGGTGGGTATGTTGATTATTGTTGGAGATATGGTGGGGTGAGAGAAAGATGTCAGTTAACAACTAATATATTCCTGTAGTCCACATTACTTTCCTGCTCAGTGCTGTTATCTGTACCTTACAAGTTGTACTACACTACCCTATAACCTTAGTTTGGACAGTGATATGGCTGTCGTCATCGTTACACATGAACCGGTTTTACCTGCAGTATACACCTCTTACCTGGTATACCTGTGGAGGGACTGTCTGCTAACACTAACTGTTTCTACATATACTCCCGGATTCTGGGTTGATGTTTTGCACAAAGCTATAAAACTCTTTCTGCACAGATTCTGGCCATGTGTTGACCACATGCTGGTGTGCAGGGACATATCTAGAATATTGCCCTCTTCCACCTTTAGTGACCTGACACACACATATACATGCTTTCCTACACAGTTATATTATGTAGCACTGTGTGCGTGACAGTGATCAGTGATACTTTATTATTCAGAAAAACTGCAACACTCACAATCCCCTACAATACCAGAGTGAACAGTACCAGTACAGGTTATAATGGTCTTTATTTCTCAGCACAGTGTTCGTATCCAAAGTACCTGTGGGAGCAATGCTTGTTAGCACTACCTGACTGTTGTCACACAAACTTTCAGATTACACATTAGTATTATGCACATACATCTCACTCTGTTACTGTACACATTCTGGTCACAGCTTGACAACATGGGAGTGTAGATAGGACATACTTGAAATATTACTCTCCTAACAGTTTCGGGGGTTGCTACAGTGACAGGTTTGTTCTCATAGATATTTGACAATCACTTGTATTCCCTGTTTGCTGGCTAAACATCTGGGATCATCCCACAGACTTCCCAGGGGGACAGGCAGCAGATATTGACCCATATACTGGACATTCTGGCCTCATCTGTACAGTTGTGGGGTATGATTCTGTGTGCAGCCTACACCCACTCCCAGGATTCAGACCATGGCTGTGTCTGCTACAACTTAAACACTGTCCATCACAGTTGTGTCTGCTATGTAGATAGTGCTGTATATCTCCTATCTGCTTTCTGTCTTATTAATCCCCTGTGCTTTTGCATTCTGACCTTGTATTACAACACTCTTAGACAGATCTCCTAGACAGTAATATTCTGTAGGACATTGTGGGTGACAGTGATGTGTAATACCTCATTATTCAGAGCAACTGGATCAGTCACAATGCCATACACTACCAATGTAAACAGTACCAGTACAGGGTATCATTCTTGTATTTCTGGGCATAGTGTTGGTATCTGGCAGACCTGTGGGGGAATTATTTGTTAGCACGACCTGAATGTTCCCACACACAGTACCAGATTCCACATTACTATTATGCACATACATCTCACTCTGTTACTGTACACACTCTGGCCACAACTTGACAAGTTGGGTGTATATGGGACATACGTGGCTTCTTAGTCTCATAACATTTTGAGGAGTTGCAAGTGTGCCAGCTTTGTTCTCTTAGATGTGTGTCAATCAGTTGTATTTCCTGTTTGCTGCCTATACATCTGGGGTCATCCCACTGATTTCCCAGGCAGACAGGTTGATAGGCAAGAGATATAGGCCACTTTACTGGACATTCTGGACATATCCGTACAGTTGTGGGGTATGATTCTGTATGCAGACTACTACCACTCCCAGGATTCGAACCATGGCTGTGTGTGCTAAACAAAACAACAGTTCACATCTCAGTTGCATGTGCTATTTGGGTTTTGTTGTCTGCATTTTTCCTGTTTTCTGTCTGTGTGTGTCTCAGTTGTGCTAAATGGCCTCTGGGGATTACAACAGTCATATACAGGCATTCCTACACATTCAATTTATGGTGCACGGTGTGGGTAACAGTGCTTAATACAACAGTACTATTACATTATTGTAAATCTACATTACCATATGATACCAGAGTATACACATGCAGTCCAGCAGTTAAACCTTTATTGTCAGGCTGTCACGCTTTTATTTATATACATACTATATGAGACTCTTTTTGACAAATTCTCCAGTCTATGCAGTACTTGCCTTTAACAATACATGTTTTATACAGGCAGATGATTTACTACTACTTTTAGTTTTATTTCCTATGACAGTAAATGCATGGGTATTACTGACCTGCCTCACGTCACAACCTTGCCAGGTGACTGACATGGGCCTCCTGGTTCACGGCCCGCTCCATTGCAGCTGTGGGGGACATAAGAGGAATATTTAGTCATACCTATCCACGATATACCTGAGCTGGCAATTATTACACACATAATGGGGTGATACTTACACACAACTGGAACAACCCCTGCCGCTCTAACCTCTTGGATTCACTGGTCCAAGAGGTCCCCCTTACACCTGATTCAGGTCAGCATAGTGATGCCTGACCTGCTCACCAGTTTGGGGTATGCCAGTGGCACTGGTGAGGTCATGGGCGAGATGGTCTCAAGCCTCTGCCTTATATTGGGAGCCCTGGTACTGGCCCTGCAGCAGTCTCTGATCGTGGTCTTTGACAAGGAGTCCTGCCATAACTCTGGATTCCTGGATGCACCAGTGCTGCACCTGAAAGTGCACACCTTCTCCCCTTACTGCCATTGTGCCTGCAAGGGGAAGCTGCAACCAGTTATGAGATTTATTCCCGACTTTTGGGTTTAAGTAGGGCCGATTTCCCACACTTTTCTGTGAGTTGCCAGTTTTGAAAAGGCTAGGCTATGGCCAAACCTGCTTATCTAGGGTTGGCATTGTTTAAAGGGGTATAACACTGGGCACATTAAGTTATCTGGCCTACACATTGCTTACATCTCCTAAGCTGGCCTGTGCAATGCTTACATTACAGTGTGCATTACAATTCCTTTTTGGCATTGAGTTATTATTCATTGCACCTTATATGTATGCCCAGTATCCATGATTCATGTGTACGTACACTGTATGGGGTCCTTGTATTTTATTGGGGACTTCGACACTCTATTACAATTACACCTGACTTCTTTGCTTACTGCTTTACTCCAGTTCACATATTTATGTTATGTAGTGGGTTAAGGCACATATGTCTGTATATGGATTCCTTTCACAGGTTCACTTTGGTTTTACTATGGTGATGCCTCATTCTTTTGTACTTCTCAGATGGCTTGGTGATTAACTACTGTGACTGTGGTGTTTAGGGTCCTGGGTTTGAGACCTACATGGCTGTTTATTTTGTTAATGGGCAGAACAAGGGCCGTTGGATACAGAGTGATTAAGGCACTTTTGAGCAGTTGTAAGCGGGTTTGCACAAGGGTAAGCAATGCTAAACACCGGTTACATATGCTTACAGAGATTTAGCTTTAGAATTGCTTAACCTGTGTGCCCATTGCTTACCGCCATGCAAACAGGCTTAAGCTTGCTTACTAGTGCTTAAATATGCTTAAACCTGCTTACTACTGCTTTATTCATTATGACAATGACACCTCACGTGTGCATTTACTGCAGTACTCCAGTTCATAAAATTAGGTTATTTAGTGGGTTATGCAACATAAATATTAGTCATAACGTGCTTTGCCATGGAAAATGGAATGTGCTGCAGTAGAACTCGAACTGGGAATGCCTGCTCATAAGGCGAATGCTCTGCCCACTGCACTATTGCTATGCTGCTTCATTTGCATATATCTTCCTTATTATCCTCTTCAGCCATTTAAGCTGCATTAATCGTAGCTAAGCGATGGGCACACTTGCACACCTACAGATAGCTTTACTCGGATTTTAAAATAAAAAAAAATAAAAGGTTTGTTCATTTTATTGGTGATTACTTGCTATTGTACATGAGGGGGTATGTTGGTGGGGATATGCAGACGCCTGTGAGCGGTCTCTCTTATTTCTTCCCCTTTCTGCTGTTCTTTATTGTGGGGGCCTGTATATTCTGAGAGCTCTTCTTTCAGACACGCCCCCCCACACTCTTACATGCTCCGTGTAAGATTAGGAGCTCAGGCAGTGTGCCTCATTACTATTCATGGCGAGCTGCCATCTTGCTCCTAAACGGCCACCTCCATGCAGGACTAAGCTAGTACTGCATGGAGGAATAGTAACTCCTGGGGAATGTCTAAATCACTTACCTGTATGGCCTAAAAACACGTACAGAGTGGCAAAATAAACACTATATAAATAGTATAAACTCCTACACTATATAAATTATAACTATATAAATAAAAACTGCAACATCTCATAGTGATACCACAAGATTAATAGATTAAACTATAACATTTACATGTTTGATGATACACTACTAGATGTTGTACATTTTCAGTGTTATGAAATTCGATGTTATGAGTTTTTGATGTTATGGTCTCATTGTTTTGAGATTTGATGTTATGAGATTTAGATGTTTTGAAGGGGAACCATTTATATATATATATATATATATATATATATATATATATATATATATATATATATATATATATTTCTAAAAGGTGTCAAAGAAACTTACAGTGCAGGAAAGGATAGTGCAGAAAACTACCAAAAAGCCATGAGTGCAAGAATCTTCCTTGGGTGATACACAACAAAACACATTCCTTTACTCTGGCTTTCTGCATCTCTTATAAATAATAAATTCTTTATTTTTATATGTGTATCATTTCTACAAGGCACTTAAGAAACCTACTATGTGAAGTAATATAGTACACTGAACTTCTCAAAAACTGAAAGTGAAGAATGCCAAACCTTCAAAATAATTCCTTGGAGATGTGCCATGATAGTGATGTGAACTTGGAAATTCTTTTATAGTAGATTTTTTTGCTATATATAGCATATCTAAGGGTTTCAAAGATGCTTCCAATACACAAAAATACTGCAGAATATTCTACAACTATGAATGGCAAGAATGTTAAACCTTGAAAAAAATTAATTGGAGGTGTGCCATAAAAGATAAAAGTTATGTAAACCTGGAAAATCTTTTTACAAGAAATTAGTATTTTTCTTTTGAATCTATAGCATTTCTGAAAGGTTTCACAGAAGCTTGCAATACAGGACAACATAGTGCAGAAAATGTCTGCTAAAATGTAAATGGTAAGAGCGTTAAACTTTGCAAGAAAATTCCTTTGGTGATACACAACAAAAGATATGGCATTCTTTCAGCTTGATTATGTACACCTCTTATAAACAATCAGGCTGTTTTCTTTATACAGCATTTCAACTAGACATTAAAAAAAATTGCCATGTAAGCTACGATAGTACACTGAATTTCTCAAAAACTCAATTTGAAAGAAAATCCCTTTAGTTATGCACAACAGAATATATAATCCTTTAATCTGGTTAAGCAGACCTCTTACAAATAATCAGCTCTTTTCTATGTGCAGCATGTCTACTTGGCATCTAATTAACAAGTCATGCAGGTTTGGTAAAATGAATTTCTCAAAAATGCTGAAAGAAAAATGTCAGACATTGAAAGCAAATTCCTTTTGGGTGTGCCATGAAAATAATGGGATCTGTCGCCTTTTGAATAATTTCTAAATGGTTTCAAGGAATCTTGCATTACATGACAAAATAGTGTACAGAATTTCTCAAAACTATGGATGCCAAGAATGTCAAACTGAAAACTTCTTGGGTGATGCAGAACAAAATACATTACATTCCCTTTAATTTGACTAATCATATCTCTTGTAAACCATCTGATCTTTCTTTTCTATGTGCAGCATTTCTACAAGGTAACTACAAAATATGTTCTGCAAACTAAGTACACTGAGGGTGGTATGCTAATGAGTGGCTCTGGTTTTCACATATGAGAAACCTGTGCAGAAATACCCACATTAACTGTGCAGAGCTTAAACTATGTAAAATCAGCTACATAGTATGGAACACTGTATGTGCAACTGCTGTCCATGTTTATGCATTCCTGCATAACCTCATATATTTTTGTAAATTGTCAGGCCAAACACTAATTCATGCTAATATCACAAGATTTTACATCAAAATCTTATGTGTAGCCGAGCTCTGCACCACTGGTTAGCAAATATTAGTAACTTTGCCAGCAGTATTGTTCTCTGAAGGTGTTCTATGGACGCTAGGTTTGGGCTTTTAGAAGTATGGAAATGGGGCAAATAGGAAATAAAGGAAAAAGAGGGTGAATGCAGACAAATGAAAGACTGTAGATTGACATAAAGGGGATGTGGTGGTGGAGATGGGAGAGGATGCATTATTTTTTAATTTGGTTGGGATTGACCCCCCCCCCTCCTTTTTCAAATATATACTTGCTTTTGTTTACTGGTTAAGTCCAACTGGGAACTGAAATGCCCATTTTCAGGAGTGGTATGAGGAAAAAAGCTCCAAAACAATAATAGAAATACATTCTTGACAAGTCAAAATAAAAATGTCCAACAAACATTATTTAGAAAATATTTCAAAGCAAACAGTCCACAAGCATTATTTACAAAGCATAGCAGATTAAGAACATACGTGTTTTCAAGATAATGCAAGTAGAATCAAAAATACTATAATAATACACTTGTGTAGTATCCATAGTTGGCAGTTAGGTTTGCATAATTCAAACTGTACATTTGCATAATTTATTATTTGCCAAGTGATATTGTAGGGCTGATTTGAATTGTTGCAGATTATTTTAAAGGCTGATGGTTTGGAAGTTTGTTCCATGCCTTGGAGATGGCGACAGAGAACAGCAAGTCACTGTTATGATTATTAGATTTATTGCCAAAACGTAGTTTAAGTTCTAAGGGTCTTGGGGTTCTTTTTGGTACATGCCATTGGATAAGATTTGGTAGTAAGGGTGTTTCAAGGCGATGGTAAAGTATTCTGTGTGCTGTGAGTAACTGTGAGAAGGTGATTTGTTGAGAAAGTTCTGGCAGAGGTTTGAGAGGCTGCAGGTGAATTTGATAATTTTGTTTTATGTGCTTTCTAGTTTGTGTTTAGTTGAAGAGTTAAGATTTGTGAATATTACTGAGGCATACAGGAAAGTAGGAAGGAGGTGGCAGCTATTTATTGCTTTGATCACTTAGTAGGTGCTTTGCTCTGTAAAGAGCACCTACTTTGCAGTGTATCTTCTTGACTGTAATGACAATGTACAAATCAAATTTTAACTTATCAGTGAAAACTCCTAACAATTTTTTGTTGGTGAAGTTTTCAATTTTTTAAGGGGATAATATTAAGATCAGTGTTGTTTTGATTTATGTTTTTTAGGAAGGAATGTGATTATTTAGGTTTTGATGGAGTTTAAGAGCAATTAAGATTTCTTCTATAGAAGAAAAATCTTCCTCTGTGATGGTTTCTAAGGTAGGAAGATTTGGGACTGAGCAAACTAAAGTTGAGTCATCAGCATATTGTATTATGGTGGTGAGTTTTGTTTCCTTATGCATGTCATTAATGAAGATATTGAAAAGTATTGGCCCAAGTATAGAGCCTTGAGGGTATCTGTAGTGTTTGAAATTAATGTGAATTGGGAGTCCTTCCATTTTATAGACTGGATGTGATTGTTTAGGTAGCTGGTGGACCAGCTAGTTGTGGGAGTTGTAAGACCTGTAAGATTTAGTCTTTGGAAGAGTAGTTGATGTGAGGCCATACTGAAGAGTTTTGACAAGTACAGGAAAAAGGGTGGAGGCAAAATTACCCACATTTTTACTTTCATTAATGGTATCTAGGAAGTGTTGCAGGGCAGTTTTGGTGCCAAGGTGAAGTCAAAAGCCTTATTGTGTAGGAGAAAATAATTGATTATCAAATAGAAAGACTAGGAGTTGTATGCATTTTTCAATTACTTTGGAGAGAGGAGGAAAGATTGCTATAGGGTGATAGTTTGACAGTTTGGGAGATATGCCACCTTTGTGTAATGGGATTACGAAGGAAGCCTCTATAGGACTGGGATGTAGTTTTCTGTAATGGATCTATTAATTAGAATAGATACACAGCAACATTAGTAATGCATAATTTTGAGTAGAATTTTGTCTATTCTGTAGCGGGATGGCCAGATTAGAGAGTTATATCTCTGGACAGGGTTAATTAGTTTTTTGTGGAGGACTTGGTGTGAGTGTAGGTAGGGCATGATTCAATAGTAGTTAATTTGTTTGGGATAGTTAAAGTTCCTATTAGGGGAAGTAGATATATATGCATGATTGGAGGTGTGAAATAGTTGCATAGGAAGGAAATGGAAGGAAGAAAATTACAAAAAATATATTGTGATGTTCCTATTGGGGAGTGGGTTAATAAGAGAAGAATGGAGAAAAGATTGTTATTTTCTGATTTGTAATTAATTGGTTATTAGGTTTTAATTGGTTGATTATATTGGCTGCCATGGATAGTGAAGTATGAGGTGATATATTTTGGCCAACATAGTTTATGATATGGAGGTGGGGGTGGGTTAGGTGATATGCTTTGGTCAATAAATTCAATGATGTGGCTGTAGGTGGGTAGTGTAGTTAAGCTGCTTATAGAGTGACTGAGTATAGCGGGGCTAGTTCCCAGAGGAAAGAGTCCAATCCTGAGCTGTGGTAGTGCACAAAAAATGTCTTTTTATTCATTAGTAGTGTGTTCAAAATCTAAAGTTAAATGTTTTTATTTTATTGGTTGTTTTTATCATACTGATTACAGGATTGATGCTTGCCACATTTCTACAGAGCTCCTTAATCTTTGGAAAAAAAGACTGAAATGCAGTACATGTCTTGAGGATAACCAGAGAGAATAGCTGTAGAGGACAGCTGCTCAACTGAAGAGAAGCCAATGTTTTACAAGATACAGAAGAAACAGTGCATTTAATGTATTATTTTGCAATAAGGTAAGACTAGCTGGGTGTGGGAGAAACTGGCTGTACTGGCATACCTACTACCAGCTGGATGTAAGCCAGTATTTTCTTGCTCAATTAATGTCTACTGTTTGTTTAAACTTTCCTGAAAGGGAATAATCAGGGATGGACAAATCTTAAGAGGCAGCTAAGATGGATATTCAGACCCCTAGTGGTAGTTGGATATGTTTAGTTCTGTGTTGAGTTGCTGTATTCCTGGGTGTAGGGGGCTGGCTCTAGATGAGTGCGAGTGTTGGATAGTGAATGATGTGTTTTTTTAAGCAGATAATGCTATTGTGATAGATGGTACAGTATAGGTGAATGTGTGAAAATGGTCCTGATATGCAGCTGTGTCTTTAAGCAGGTTTGTGATGTCATTAAGAAGTGGGAGGAGATCAGTGGGATTAAATTCATGGATCTGGGGGTGGGTGGGTAGAGAGTAAAGCAGGTGACACTTTCCACTAATGCGGAAGACAATCAGTCTGGGCCTTCTCAAACCCAATGATTCTGCACACCCAGCACAACAAAGGTAAAGAAATGGCCTTTGGCAGAGTTTTGCTGTGGCTGTTAAAAGACAGAAACTAAAAGTGAAGGTACAGCACTGTATACTAGTATTAATGTAAATCCTGCAGAATGGAGAGCAGTACAGCTGCACTGATCTACCACTGGGTGCTCGAGGATGCAGCCCACACAGAGGAAGATTATAACACTACAAACAGGTGAGTAATTTATGCCATCTTTACTGGCTCTGGCAATGTTCTTAATACTTACGCTCTGTGACATAGGATACAAAACAGCCACCAGAATTACCCAAGATATTTAGAGGAATAAAGAGGCAGAGGGGTAAATTGCAGGTGCCTGTGAATGCTAGTGTGTAACTTTTCCCTTCACTGATGGGGACATGTCACACTTTAAAGCAGCTTCTCTTCTGAACTTGAATTCCTCCTGTTTTACAATATTATGGATGACACCTATTACAAGAATAACAAAAGTTTTAAATTGTATTATGCTGCCCTAACAATGAATCCCTGCTCCCAAACACTTTTTCCAACCCTGTTTAGTGAAGAGACAAAAAAGACCAATACATTTAATGAGGTGAGCGTAAAGGATTATGCTTATAGTAGTTTAATAGGCCAACCATGTGGAAAACATATTTAGTTGGACAATTATGCATGCATATTGTGTTAAACAGCTCCTGATATTATTACTGAAATGGGTCTCGTGCTTTGTATAAGTTGTAATTTTGCTAAAGATGTGGTTCAGTGATTTTCCTGTTTTGTCTGTTTATATATATATATATATATATATATATATATATATATATATATATATATAGGAATTATTGTGGTAAAAAAGATAGGAGAATGCAACAGAAAGCAGAAGGGGACCAGGCAAAAGTTGCTAGAACTGAAAAGAGATAAGTTCTAGAGAAGAAACCAGACAAAACAGGAAAATCACTGAACCACATCTTTAGCAAAATTACAACTTATACAAAGCACGAGACCCATTTCAGTAACATAGGAGACCTAATAATATCAGGAGCTGTTTAACACAATATGCATTCAGTTAAAGTTGAACATTACTGCGGACAGTGCATTGGAGTCCCGAAGTGTACACAGTGTCAAAACCTGACTCACCTTTTAAATTTTAGCATGCATTATTGTAAAACAGTCAACTAAAGAACAAAACTCAATGTTCAGGAAGTCAGCAAATTAGAACAGACAGCAATGACACAGTGTAATATGAAGAATGGGATACTTTGCCAGAGTGATGACTAAATACAGTTCATTGCCTATCCATTTTACTGCAGAAATTAAGTACAGTAGCACATATATTTAAAGCAGTTTAAGCATATAATAATAATAATTATAATAACAATTATATATTTAGCCTGAAAGTACAAACTAGAGGAGAGAGACACATCCAAGCTATGTATCCAGAGGAAAAGGACTAAGGCAGTTAAAGCTAGTAGAGTGAGAGAGGGTATTATATTGGTCAGAATTTATGTTAGTGTAATCAGGTATGGGGGGAGAATATCAAAGTAAAATAGAGCCAAATAGTGTTTGAATATCAAAGGGGAGCCTGCAGGTTATGAGCCATACTTCCCACTAATGTGAGAGACAATCTCTCTCTCTCTCTCTATATATATATATATATATATATATATATATATATATATAGAGAGAGAGAGAGAGAGAGATAGCTAAATTTATAAGGGAGTATGGGAAAAATATATATATGAAAGTATGGGGAAGGCCTGAGGACTAGGGAAGAGATAATGCTATTCACAATAACATAAAAAGATTGACAGATGGGTAGCCACACACTAGGTTGTGTTCACTAATTGAAGGGGAGGCAGGCAAACAGAAGGTAGACACACAGGTGATGGGGATAGTTAACATGGGATTACCACCACTCTCACCATGATCAGTAGTTCCTCAGAAAAAAAACTCTACCCAGAGTGTCCTGTGTGGGTATTGAGGCCTCTGGTAGCTTGATAGTCAGAGCTAACTGGGTCAATAAGGCTTGCACCTGCTGAAGGAGTCTGTGATATGAGCCTCTCTGCCTTTCCACAGCCTTTTTCTACTGCAGCCTCTACCAGGTCCTGAAGATCAGGATGGTTTGCCAGGTCGCCACTATGGACAGGGGGAGCCACCACTCCCACCCTCTGATGCTTGCCTATAATGGTTGGGGGGGGGTGACCTCTTCCTCACCTGGGTCAGTTGTAATTGACTTGCCCCAGGCTCACATGTATTTGCAAGAGGAGACAGAAATGCTGCTAAGTACTGGAATGAAATAACTTTTATTTTACAGCGCTGAATGAGATCATTATTATTTCTGAATAATACAAGCAACGCAAATCACGATCCTATATATTAATCTAGACACTATGGCATGTGTGTGTGTATGTATGTAAGTAATATATGGCATCTGTGTGTGATATATATATATATATATATATATATATATATATATATATATATATGTATATATAGACTGATATACTGCGGTGGTGGTGCTGTGGTAGCGTTGTCGCCTCACAGTAAGACGCTGTCCGGTTCAACTCTCAGCTAGAGCGTCTTCTGCATGGAGACATGCGTGAATGGGCATACCTTCGTTGAAGGTTGTATGTTAGGGCTGGCAACTCGGTATGTAAAAATCAACTGCCAATCATTAGCGGACCGGAGTTCCGCTGTGGCGACCCCTAACTGGGAAAAGCTGAAAGACACAACACCAACATCATACATATATGTACGAAGATATATATATATATATATATATATATAGATATAGATTTTATATATTTATATATATATATATATATATATATATATATATATGTGTATATATATCTAAAATCTAATTTTATGTTACTATGACAGTGACCTGTTCATCAGTGTAATAGTAATATGTATATTTTGCAGTATTGTCTTATTACTTTTATAAAGTATTTTCCATTAGTAATTACTTTTTTAGAGGTGACAGAAGTATTACTTATGATATCAGACTACCACCCCTTCTTGCCTTTTTTGAAAGAGACATCAGTTTATTTAAGTGACATCTTATGCTGCAAAAGAAGAAAGAAGGAGAAAGGAGGGGCTAATATAAATCCTTGCATTTGTATGTATAGTCAGCATTATCAGTTGCAGTGTTATATGTTTATTTTTCTTTTTGCCCCTATTATTAGTGAATAAATTGATGAGTGCAGTCTTCTTCTTCTTTCGGCTTTTTCCCGGTTAGGGGTTGCCACAGCGGATCATCTGTCCGCTCATGATTGGCAGTGGAGTTTTACGGTGTCGAGTTGCCAGCCCAGTGCCCAACCTTCCACAGAAGGCACACACATGCACACACTCACACCTAGGGCCAATTTAGAGTGTCCAATCCACCTACTGCATGTCTTTGGGATGTGGGAGGAAACCGGACCACCCAGAGGAAACCCACGCAACCACAGGGAGGACATGCAGACTCCGCACAGAAGGCACCCCAGCCGAGAATCGAACCGGAGAATCTCTTGTTGTGAGGTGGCAACGCTAACTGCTGCACCACCGTGGCCGCCCCAAATTGATGAGTGCAGTAAATGCTGCATATCTGATCAAGTCCCCAGTATTCACTTTACATTGTTTGACTGTGGCAGTCAAACATGTAACTTCACTGAATGTGAATATATAGCAGTGAGGACAGTTGTATGATTTTTCTTTCCTAATGTCCAACTAAACATCAAAAAAATTAAGCACATTTGTTTAATTTAAAACCACAAAAAGAGTTATAAATCCATGACAAATTAAATAGAATAGAGACACTTTACAGCTTTTGCAGTGGATGCTAACAAGAAAGCCATCTATTTTGGCGGGATGGGCCTTTGAACTAGTGAACCAGTTGTTTGTAAAGAATCTTGTTGCTGTGGAGACTTTGCAGTTTGTCTATTTCAACAAGGCTACATTCAGGTAGGTATGACTCTACGTGAAATAAGTGCATATCATTACCTATAAGCAATGAGTTGCTTATAATTCACCAATGTCCTTATGGTCTCCCCGTCCACTCTAAATCTGTCAAACAGCTCTTGCTCATTAAAGTTCCTATGGGAATTTTGTTTTTGGCATCTCCTCCTCTGAGGCCACTGAGTGCTATTTGTCAGACCAGGTGGTGATACAACAGAAACAGGCCACTAGAAGTCAGATAAATCAATAAGTCAAACATCTTCACCAACTGCAAAGTGACTGGAAAAGGTGTGGATTCACTTTTACATAGGTAAGAGGAGTATGCACTTGAGTAGCAAATTGCAACTCTGTATCATAAAAGGGAGAAATGATATCAAATTTGCATGCTTATGTCTCCTGTTTTCCAAACACTTATTCACACCTCATCATGTGCTCATTTGCCAACAATATTCTTTACAACTTTTCAACTATTGCATATAATATCTCCCTGTGCTTGTATGCAATCAGCACATGCAGGCATTGTGCACTTTCATAGTGACAATGATGAATACTACCCTGAATGTTAAAAGGCAAACTGTCAAACATTAATAGAAAGTTCCTAAGTAACGCACAACAAAAACATTACATTTCTTAAGTTTGACTAAATGTACCTCATGTGAGCAATCAGTTATTTTCTATGTGCAACATTTCTTTTTTTTCCAAATTGTTTTTATTCATTTTATAACACAACTTAACAGTACAGTAACAAGAAAAAAACAAATAAACTATATACAATGTCCATAACAACTAAAAAAACAATATATAGGAGAACATTTAATATTTCTCTAACAGATTAGACAATTTTGTCCAAGCAATTAAATGATGAGTTATGTTGTTAGTCCTTGCTTTTATAGTAGCAATCTCATTCTTACAAATGTATTTCACAAGATGAATAAACTCATCTTTAAAGACAGGAGTAGACTGGGATTTCCAATTTTTAGTAACAATTTTCCTTGCTATAGAGGGGATAGTAAAAATGTTTGGTTTTTAGGAATGACTTCAGGAACAGGAACATTGAAAAGGATAAGGGAGTCAGAAATTATACACTTGTCATTCCATAGAGCTTTACAAAGATATTTAAAGTCTAACCAAAATGGGGAAATTATTTTGCAATTAACAACCATATGTATCCAGTCAGCATCAGGATGTCCACATCTCCAGCATTTCATTTAATCTTTCTTGTACATAATTGCTAGTCTATGTGGGGTGAATAAAACATCTATGTAAAAAGTTTCATGTGTATACATGCCAGAACAGGGAAGATGTGGATTCCTTCACCGACTGTAAACAAAAAGTATTTTTTTTTATCTTTTTCTGAGAACACTTGTCTATTAACTTCACTTGAATAATTCCAAAAAAGAAACATCTGTTTTGCTAAAATAATTTCTGAGAATTTTATAAATAACAGATATGTATGAAATGCATCATATGCATGAAACGTTCTTGGGTGAGCTATTAATAATTGTAGAGGTAAAATCCAAGATTTTTAAGTTACTCTTATTGTTATGAGCTTAATATGTATAAAATCTTTGCAACAGTTTTTTCTTCTCAAAATATTACCTCCATCCTAATAAATCAAATAATAATAATAATACCAGTTATTAGTTTCATTCTTATTGCTCAAAAATGCCTTTTGATGTAAAACCTTTTGCTCTATTAACTCTTAGATGAATAGATTAGAGTAATATTTAGAAAGACTTCCTGGTGTTACGTAATAATTTCCCAGTTTTATCCTGAAGTCGTGAACACAGCCCTTGTATGCCAGGTATCATTACACTCAGTCAATCATGCCAGACGTTAGAGTTTCTTACTTCTTACTACTATGCTCCACAACCTGTGTTCTGTTAACTTTGTAAGTGAATTAAGGCATCCTTAATGAGTGTCCCTGGTGTCTAGTGTTCTCCAACATGTCTTTCATGGTGTAGAATTTGTTTTATTAACCTTTTAGGCAATGTTTATAATATTAAACATTTTTTGCCTGGTGTCTAGTGTTCCCCTGTATTACACACACTGCTCATTATTGTAGGGTAAGTTGAGATGTAAGGACTCCCCTACCTTCACAAGGACGCACACCAATGCACCTCCACTACCCAATTGCACTCACCCACCCACCCACCCATACACACTCATTTTCCCTACCTATTTAGTAACTATTCCCTTACTGTGGCCACCCTGACAGATGAACACACTCACAGGACACTGCTCATACCTCTGCATACACTCACACACACACACACATGCATACACTCTTCTACCTGTCCATTAAACTCCCCAGCACTTACCTTAACATTATCTCTTCTATTAAAAGCAATGGTTAACTAACATGGTTCACAGTAGTGATTTACACGCAGCCATGTGGTTCTATGAATTACTTAACTGCATAAAGCACTTCCTACATGCATATCCAGAAGAAAGCAAATAGCTGTCACATGCCATTTCCACAGAATGCCTCATTAGCATTTGTGGTAGGCCAGAATGCCCACCAAGAAGCTGCATCTCTTTGAGGTAAAGCACTATGGTAGGGCTATCCCTGAAATGTAAAGAGTTACCTCCAATGGTAAAAAAAAGGCTTGTCCCTAGTTGTAATATTTTTGAATTCCAACCTTTGAAAGAACATTCCTTGGGTGATGCAAAATAAAAGCTATTACATTTGTTTATTTTACTAAGTGCACCTGTTATTAACAATCTGGGTTTCCTTTATAATGTGTAGAATTTCTACAAGGCATTTAAGAAACATGCTATGCAAGCAAAAAGACTGCACCAAACTTCTCAATAATCTGTAAAAGGCAAAACTGTCAAACTTTGAAGGAAAATTCCTTGAGTGATGCTCAAGAAAAGATATTGCTTTCCTTTAGTTTGACTAAGCACACCTCTTGTGCACATTCAGGTCATTTTTATGTGAAACACATAGATTGTATCTAGAAAACGTAAGCTAAGCTACATAAACTGAATTTCTCAAAAACTATGATAGGCAAGAATATCAAACCTTGTAAGAAGACTCCTGACATGGTGCACAAAAAACTTAAATGTTATTCTTTTTATTTTACTAAGTATGTCTGTAAGTACAGGCCTTTCTTTTCTATGTCCAGCATTTTTACAAGGCAAGTAAGAAACATGCTATGCAAACTGAGGTAGTAAAATGAACTTCTCCAAAATTGTGAAAGTCAAGAATGTCAGACTTTGCAAGAAAATGATTTTGGGTGAAACATACCAAAGGGCATTATATTCTTGTAGTTTGACTAAGCATCATTTAAACAGTCAGGCATTTTTTTTATCTGCAGCATTTCTGGGTGATATCTGAAAAAGATACCATTGCAGCTGAGATAGTCTATCAAGTTTCTTCAAAACTGTGAAAGGCAAGAATGTCAAACTTATAAAATCATTGGGTGATTCTCAATGACAGATAGTTAATTTCTTTAGTTTGACCAAGCACAAATCTTATAAACAATCAGGTATTTTGTTTCACTGTGCAGTATTTCTAGAGGACAAATATGAAACACAGTAAGCAAGCAAGGTTTGTACACTGAATTTCTCCAAAACTATACAAGGCAAGGATGTCAAACTTTGGAAGAAAATTCCATGGTTGTTATAATATAAAAGGTTATAGATTCCTTGAATTTAAGGAGAAACACTTCTTAAAACAATAGGCCTATAATCTCTAAATACTTAAAAGAATCAGGCCATTCTTTTCTATGAGAAGCATTTCTGAAAGGCATCTAAGAGACATGCTATGCAAGATAGTACATTGAATTTATCAAAAATGGTAAAATGGAATAATGTCAATCTTTGCAAGAAATTTCCTTTGATCATGAACAACAAAAGCTTTACATTATTTTAGGTTTACCAAGAAAGTCTGTTAAATGCAATCAGTTTCCTTTTCAGTTTGCAACATTTCTGCAAAGCACATAGCAAGTATGCTTTGCAAGCTAATGTATTACAGTAGATTTCTTCAAAACATGAATGGCAGAAATGTCAAATTTTGAAAGAAACTTCCTTGGCTGATGTTAAGCAAAAATCATAACATACCTTTAGTTTGACTACACACAGCTCTTAAATAACCAGGTATTTCTATTCCAAGTGAAGAGTTTAAACAAACATTTAAGAAACATGATATGCAAGCCAAGATAGTAAAATGAATTTCTCAAGACTGTGAAAGTATGTCAATTGTTGCTATAATCATCCTTGGGAGATGTACAACATAAGACATTTCATTCCTTTAGCTTGACTAAGCACACATCTTTTAACTGGCTGGTTTCCACACTGCATCTAAGAAGCATAGTACGGAAGCTATGTTAGTACTTGGATTTTCTGAAAATATGTGAGACACTTGAATATCGAAGTTTGCAAAACACTTTCTTGATGATATAAAACAAAATAACTTACATTCCTTTAGTCAGACTATCAAACCTTTTATAAATAAACAGTCTTTTCCCCTGTATGCAACATTTCTTCAAGGCACCTAAGAAACATATTATGCAAATTAAGATAGTACACTGATTTCTCAAAAATTGTGAAAGGCAGGAATCTTAGACTTTCAATAAAAAATCTTTGCTGAAACTCCAACAACCTTGCATTCCTTATGTAGGACAAGGCTGAGGTCATATAAACAATGCGATCTTACCTAGTTATGTGCATCATATCTGCAAGTCATATAAAAACATGTTATGCAAGCTATGACAGTACACTGAATTGTTCAAAGACTGTGAATGACAATAATGTCAAAGTTTGCAATAAAATTTATTTGGTACGTGCATCCAAATACTTTAATTTCATTTAGCTTGACAGACTTCTTATAAACAATCAGGTATTTTTTTTTTATTATTTCTGATTTTCAGAATCTCAAACATTGCAATAAACATCCCTGGGTGATAAATAACAAAAGCATCAAACTCATTTACTTTTAACAAGTGCAGCTCTCAAAAATAATCAGGTCTTCCTTTTCTATTTATAGCTTAGAAATATTCTATGCAAGATAAATTGTTCAGTGAATTTCTCCAAAACTGCGAAAGGCAAGAATATCAACCTGCAAATGAAAGTTCCTTGGGTGATGCATTTCTGCAAGGCATCTAAGACAGTGGTTCTCAACCTTTGTGAGGCTGGGGCCCAGTACATTCTTTTTTTTATAAGATGAGGACCCGGTCTCAACAAGTTTACTCATAAATACCTTTCCAAAGCAGGAGGATGTAAAATTGTCAGCAAAGCACTTATCACATACAGACGCCAAATCTTTATATATGCAATGTATCTAATTTAATAAAGATAAATGCATGAATCTCTCAATTCTAAACACTAGTTCCAACAGTAACTAACATTTTGAATGTAAAAACACAGCACTTTAACAGTAATACAGCAATTATAAGTTCTTGAAAAAGTTAAACTTAGTTTCTTTTATTTCAGTTTAGTTTCTGAAGGTTTTAGTTAAGCTAATGACGCTTTTGCTATTGTTTTCTTTCCATTAAATTATTAATTCTGGGATGAATTCAGTGGCGTAGCTAAAGTTTGTGCCACCCGGGGATGCCTTTGAGTTTGTTGCCCCTCCACTCAGAAAATCATGGTCAAATGGGGCCCCTCATACACAGCCCTCCCCCCTGCAGACATTCCAGTGTCCTATTACATGGCTATTTCTCCCCATTTACCATAAACACTGTAATGTGCATATGGTTTTATGCTTTACTTATGCAATTATTTGGATTTAATTTAAAAGTTTTATTTTAAATTTTACAGCACAAACACTGATAGACATCTGCTAAACAAAGCAATGCAGGCTCACGGTGAAAACATTCTTAGCATTAAAACTTCTCTGCCCTTGAAACTCATATTCATTGAAACCTACATTCAAGGAAAGTGTATCAGACCATTGGCGTTTAAAGTTTACCTTTGGGCTGTTTTCATATCATAGGCCCCTTGCACACATATTTAGGACTATGTAAACATACATGTGTTCTTTGATTCACCTTCCTGATTGTATTAAATTATATTCCTTGTATAAAGTTACAGCATGTTTTAAATTTATTGTTGTGAATATTTTTTCCAGTAAGCAGTGAAACAAAATGTATAAAGCAATAATGACAGAACTGCCCAATTCAGAACATTTCCACCATAAAAGTCTATTCAAACTTCTCTCATTACAATCCACCATTAGCAGTAAATATGCACAATCTCTGCAGAAGTAAAAGTCATCTAAATTCCACTTTAAAGAGATCTGTAACTCATGAAGAGGTATTTGCTAGCAAACAACTTTATATTTCATTGTTTCATCTACAAATAAAGTGTTTGTTGCCCTTGAAGAATAAATTGTCTATGTTATATTAAAAAAATGATAAGCTGCTAATAGTGTAATAGGGAATGGATGGCAAACTGATAACAGGTTCATAGTTACTAGGTATCTCCTCCAAAGGATGACATTCTCAGGACTGCAGCATCCATCCCCCTTAAAGTACAACACAGTGCAGTATCAGCAATCCATCTACATACTGTGGGATTAGAACCCATAGCCTTCTGCATCAAAAGCAAGTACACTACCTGTTGTACTACTACTAACAATGCTTTTAAATATTTTAGCAAAGTCTAGGTCTAAGACTATCATTATTAAGTGAATTCATTCCTCACTGATTTGCTGGAAAATCACAAATTTTAAGAGGAACAGATCAAAAGTATGAGCCACAAAATCAGCTATGGACTCAACTTCTAGAATCGCAAGTGTTGGTGGTAGGGGTAGAGAACTCAGGCTCTTGTTCCTTGTACTTAAGGTACAGGTTTTGACCCTAAGCAACACTAACCACCAGGTATCTGTAGCTGGGGGCATTTCACACACACACTGCAATCCTAATACAGTCATGTAACAAAACCTGCAATCCTTACAAAATCAAATGGAATGGAAGAGAATCATATCACACACAGTAAAGCCCTCTTACAGCCATAACCTGTGAAACACATCAAACATTTAAATAGACAGCAACCAGAAATCCTTGCAAAATCAAATGGAATGGAAGTGAATCAAATCACACACAATAAAGCCCCCCTTGCAGCAACCTGTGGAAAGCAACAACCTGTGAAACACATTGAACATTTAAATAGAGAGCAACCAGCAAACTGAATCAAACAGTAAAGCAACAGCAACCAGCAAACTGAGTCAAACACTTACTTAAATAGGTAGCCAGCACCAATGAACAGCTTTAATTTCCGTGAACAGTTAATTTTGTGCACATGGGTGAAAAGGAAAGATGTCTGTGTGATAACACATGCACAGACATGATAGAATTCCCTTGGTAAAAGTGCCTACTGGTCTTGCCTCCCCCGCCCCCAGCTATGCCACTACCTGTCACTCTTCACTCTCTCTCTGTCTCTCATACACATACGCATGCACACACACATGCACTTTCTCATTCATACATGCATTCACTCACACATCACTCTCACTCTCTTCTGATCTCTGTCTCTCTCACACACCCACTTTCTCATTTCATACACACATTCACTCACGCATCACTGTCACTCTCTTAAAATCTCTCTCTCACACACCCACTTTCTCATTCATACACACATTTACTCACACATCGCTCTCACTCTTTTCCGATCTCCCATTCTCTCTCTCTATACACACACACACACACACACACACACACACACACACACACACACACACACACACACACACACACACACACAGTCTCTTGCTGTCTCACTCTCTGAAACTGTAGGGCCCAGTGGTTCTCAACTGCTCGTGGCCCGGTAAAATTGATGCCAGGGCCTGGTACCGGGGCCACAGCCTGGCGGTTGAGATACACTGATCTAAGAAACATGCTATGCAAGCTAAGGTAGTACATTCAGTTTGTCAAAATGGTGAAAGGGGAATAATGTCAATCTTTGCAAGAAACTGCAAGAAATTTCCGTTGAACATTTATGTTCCTTTAGTTTGACAAAACTACCTGTTTTAACCAATCAGTATTTCTTTTTTATGTACAATCTTTCTAAAATGTATGCAGGAATATGCTGTGCAAACTAAGGTAGTTCAGTCAATTTCTCCAAAGCTATGAAATGCAGTAATGTCAAACCTTACAACAAACTTCTTTGAGTGATGCACAACAGAATACATTGCATTCCTTTCATTTGACTCTGGAATTCTGTGTGTAGTTTTTTTACAAGGCAGCTAAGACACATGCTATATAAAATTGAATTTCTTAACAACTGTGAAATACAAGCATGTCAAATTTTGAAACAAAATTCATTGGTTTTGTGCAAACAAATACATTACATCTTATAAACAATGATATCTCAAGTGCGGTAATAAGACACACCCTGCACTGTTCACTTGTAGTATATCAATGTATTTTTTTTAAATTTAAAAAGCATGTTTGTGCAGCACAGCATGGAGTGTAGCAGTGCTAAGCGTGACTGAGACACCTGCCAGACATCTAAAAATAGAAACTGGATGCATTTATTTACTTAAATGTCATGTTTAAGCGTAGTTGAGCTGGTTTGTGTGGCTTGGTGTGGTGCTTAGCAGTGCTTATACATAGCTCAGAGGTATATGTAAAGATATAGCAGAATTTCACATATCCGCATAGCTAAATGGGTAGAGTTATGGCCTCATGAGTGGTAGGTGCAGGGTTTGAATATATGGAAGGTAAAATAAGCATTTATTTTTGAAATACAAATTATGCCAATTATTTTTAAATTCTGGCCTGCTGCCCTCTGCTAAGACCTGCTAAGCACTGCATAAACACAATAACTGCTGAAAATGTTTATACACTGCTTGGCTAGTTTACACACCACTAAGCACTGCTAAGTATATGGGTCTTTGGGTTTTTGCACTGCTCAGCTCAGCTGTACTGGTTTTCGCACTGGTAAGTAACCCGTCATATTTTTAAATGTTGCCCTTTTAAATGTTGCCCAATGGCATGTAAGGGTGGGAAAACAGGATGTATTAAGCCCAATAGGTGGGAATACAGCATAATCCATTGGAGTTCTGTCTGTGAAGGATACTATGGCATGCTTTGGTGAGGGTTCACACTTTCAGGTGCAGTGTTGGGGCATCCTGGAGTCCAGGGTCATGGTTAGACTCTTTGTAAAAAAAACATGAAGGCCAGCTTCAGCAGGGAGGTTACCAGGTGCAAGGTAGAGGCCTGGAATCGGCTGGCAAGGGACCTCACCAGTGCAACTGGTATCCCCTGCACAGGTGAGCAGTGTCGTCACCACTATGATAACCTGAAGAGACGTAAGTGGGATCTCTTGGACATCTGGGTCCAAGAATTTCGGGCAGGGGATGTCCCACATGTATGTAAGTACTTTTACCACTGTATCACTAATATCTAATCTGAGTGTCTGCTAAACTGGTATGCATAATGGTGTTCTTCTCTCCCAACAGCTGCAGAGGAGAGGGCTCACAACCTCAAGGCGCATGCCAGGCTACGCCATGAGTGTGGTGAGTATAGCTGTATTATGCTAACTATAGTCAAACAAGAAAGAGTAAAGCATTAACTGCAATTAGGTATATACAGTAAAGATTGTATTGCAATGAATGTGGACTTAGAGCTGTACTGCAATAAGTTAATACTGCCAACTGTAGTGCAATAAGCAGGGAAGTAAAGCATTAACTGTACGAAAGTATTTACAATAAAGTTTCTAGTGCAATAAGTGTGGAATTAGAGTTGTATTGCAACACCTGCAAAATCACAACTGTTGTGCAATAAAAAATGAAAAATATTCCAGGAACTGCATGAAGGTATGTCCAATAAATTCCATTATGCAATAAGTGTGGAAGTAGAACTGTTTTTCAAGAAATGAATTATGACAACTGTTCTGCAAGAACACATCAACCAATATCAATAACACCAAGGTAAACTGTGTACATCAGGAATGTCTTGTTTTAACCATTGCAGTTGATGTATATGTATTCAGGCTTTGAGTTAAGGTGCTGTAGTCAAGTACAACAGTGTAATAGCTGTACCCTGCAAATATAATGGCTGCCAAATGAATTGTTCAACACATATAGTACCAGTCAAGGCTGATTCTATGCCACTATTGTTCACATAATGCTCTATCATCCTCAAACAGCAGGTAAGCAAGGTATATGGGTGAGGTAGCCCATGCCATGATCTGATATTGTTTGTTGACTTCACAGATATTTAAACCCACTAACAATATATTGTGTACACCTACAGTCTATATGGTAATGTATAGGTTACCTACTATCTCTGTCATGCTTGTACTTCATGCATGTCTGTTCTACTGTCACTGCAGGCTAGTATAAAATTTTAGTAGTACTGACAGGTCATATTTTGTTTCCAGGTAAGCTCTGGGCAAATAGCAGTCAATCAGTAATCAGCAGTGAACTCAGCAGCTCAGTTTGTTAAATGCACTGTATAAAGTACATTTTGGCACACACAGACCAGGGCTCAAATCCAGTGCTAAGTTTCACTACATAATGCTCACAACTTCTCTTTCCACAGGAACTACAGGTAAATTGGTGAGGTGCCCATATTATCAATAAATAATTGTGTGTTTAGATGTCACAGATTGAATCATTAGCAAGAATGTGAAAATACAGCATAAAATAAAGGAAATAGATGTTATTAAAATAAAATAAAGTGAAATAAGTAACATTTGTATTCTTGGTATGGCTGTATGCCTGGGGTGTCTGTCAGAACATTGCTACAGCCAATTCATACATGCCATGCAGACATCCTTTGCAGTCACTGCTATTGGGTTCTACCCTATGCCTGCCAAACAAGGCATGATAGTTGTTTAGTTTTTGTACTGTACACATACATGTCTCTCAAGTGTCACACCATCATGTAATGTACTTAGTAGTGTGTAATCCCTCTGTCACAGGTTTATCATCAACATGATTACCTAAATAGCAGAGTATCTATACATCAGCCCACAGTACACTTTGGTAGTTATATAGGTCCACCTGATGTGCACATGTTCTGTGTAGTTGTGTACCCGCAGTTGTTACTGTTTGGCCCATACTGTCCTATGCAGACAGCATGAGAAGTATATATGTGCTACAGCAGCTATAGGGAACTTGTACACATAAAGAAAGGACAGACCTGTAGAGTAGATAGTACTACTTTTGTTAAGTATATAGCCAATAATAGTATTAATGCCTTGTGTTTCTCTCTCTGCCCACCCCTTATCTTCATTTATTATTGTTATTCATTGGTTATGGTTCACTATTAACATATGTTGTTACATTAAACTGTATTTTGGGGGTATGTGTTTATTATTGTTATGCATTATAATGGTTGCATATTAACATATCTTGTTGAATTACCTATTTTGTTGTCCTTATGCTGTAACTGTTACTGGCATGCTGTTATTATACTGACTGTTCTGCTATTTATTGTTGTTTCACACAGTACACATTGTTATGTACTTGGGTTATTTCTGCTGCTCTGGCACACTGTTATTACTAGCAGTATGTTATGTTCATAGCTAACCTATAGTTATTGCTATACCTCCATCAGCACAGCATGTCAGGGTAGGCCAGTTCCCGGTGATCCACTTACCCTACCTCAACTGGCTGTGGCACCGGGTCCTGGCACATCTGGGACCCAGGCCAGTGATGCCCCCTCCGCTGCCCCTGCACCACTTGTGGTGTCGGGTGGAACCACCTCAGGGGAAAGGGCCCGCCCACCCCCTGGCACCGGTGGCAGAGGGGAGGTAGTCACCAAACAACAACTACCAGCCATGGTGCTCATGATCATTCATCAGAGCTATGAATGTCACCTGTGCCAGGTCGAGGGCACACTGGCCAACCTGGTGGGGCAGGCTGGCCCTGGCTCCCAGCCTCCAGTGCAGCCACCTTCAGGGCAGTGAAGGAGTAGTGTAGACTGCCCATGCATGGGGACCTCAGTCGCACAATCCACATCATCCTACCCATCCAAGGTGTTTACCCCCCTCACGTGTCACACACCACCCCATTTGCTGCCTTGTCTGTCTGCTATTGCACCCACTCCTGCCCAGCTGACCTCCCCATACATACCTATGTCCCTTCCCTAGCATTTCACTCTATCCTTAAAAAAATGGGTACCTATCCCACAAGAAATATTGCCCCATGCATAGCTCTCCATTTTGTACACATGTCCACTGGACACAACTAATGTAGTCCAATTGGCTTGAAAACACATTTATGCTGTCCTCACCCCTCTCTCTGGGGTTTGAGAGTCCAAATACAGCTGCAAAATATGTCAAAATGCACAGCTGTTGCTGTACAAGAAATGGATAACTATGGTTCTTTCCTACCCCCTTCCTGCATATCCCTACCTTGCTGTTCACTATGTTTTTCCCCCTACTTGCCCCCATTTCACCACTGTCCTATCACCCCTTTTTCTTTTCTTTATACATCATTAGTGTGGGTTTGCGTGGATTTGCATGAAGCAGAGTGCTGCACCTCTTCGCTTAGCTCAGCTTAAATGAAGTTTAAAGAACTTTAATGCCAATATGTGTCTATGTCATTGTTACTCACATGTAGAAAATAAACACCTCTGCCAAGTCTCGGACCCAGGCCTCTCTCAACTATAGCACAGTGCATTAACCCACCACACTACACAGGTTTTAGATTACACAGTGTTTCTAGCAATACATAATGACTGCTACCTACTGTCATTAAGCATGTAAATGATAGATAAAAGGAATGGAAAAAATAGGAGTGTACCTTGGACCCTGGTGCAATAATACATCAATGGACAGCCAGAGACATACCAATGGATGTATGTGAGGTCTGTGATAGCAGGTATATGTGCCCTTTTATCAGAAACTTGTGGAAAGATACCTGCTAAGGCAGCAATGGCAAAGTAAATGTACAACTGGGACTCTGGTACAGAAATACAACCATGTAAAGTCACACACATACTCATGGATATAGAAATGTCTCTCACAGCTTGTATATGTGCACATATATCTTGCAAATACACATGCTTTTGCAGTGTTTCAGTAGCTCAGTCTGTTAAATGCCTTGTATGCAGTACATTTTGCCACACACAGTCTTGGGTTCGATTCCAGTGTTGTGACGCACTTCAGTTACATTATTGTGCAGACAGCAAGTAATGCTTTGTCTTGCAGTCTTAATACCCACAGTTTACTGCTACTTAATTAGCTGCTACCCAGTTTTGCAACATAAAGGCCTGCAGGCAGAGACACAGTACACATATCCATATTGCCTAACTATATGTTGCCTACCACTCTGTTATTTGCACTGTTACATAACAGACATACCTAACGCACATGCACCAATTGGAATGTATAGAATAGCCTTGCCCTGGGTCTGCCATAATGACAGCCCTCACACAGCTGCCACAGTTATGTGTACAGCTTGCTGTCTAACAAAGTGTTCTCACCCCCCCCCCTATGTGTTGTAAGCTGCAGCCTGTAGCATACACAGCTGTATGTAAAAGTAGCTGCTACAGACATACCATACCTCCCAATCCCCTAGAGCAAGGGATCTGGAGACAGCCATATTTACAGGGGGGGAGGCCCAGAGATAGGGACATGTTCAACAGTTTTCTCCTACAAAGATAGTAGGTTGATAGAATAACAGCTACCGCATTAGCTTGCATATTCTGACTGGTATGAAGTGTGACACTCACATGTCTCTCTTACCCTTACTGACATCAACCCACAATGCTTGCCAGTGAATTGCCAAATCACCACAATGTTATGGGACACTGACCAAACATATGAGGCAGAACTGTGCACATACTTCACAAATCTCTACAGTGGGCAGTAGTTATACCTACCCTCTGTGATGCTGCAGTTTCCACACCTCAGTAATGTCCATCTCAAGCAGTAAGATAGGGGCCAAGGCCTACATGAAGGCCTTATACTCTGGTATTCGGGCCGACTGGATGCGGACTATACCCAATAGTTAGGACTGCAGCAATGGGATCCTCGAACATCTACATTTATGGTAGGTACAAAACTGTACTTTCTGAGCCACTGATTGGTGCAGAGGCAATTACCTACTAATGAGCATTACCTTCAAAAGGCAAGCAACTGGTGATGGGAAACAGGTCTGTATGAGATTTTAGTAACCCAAACAGTGTATGTTATAAGTTTTTCCACAGGAAAGATTCAAAAAAGGAATACTGCACTCCACCAAGTATGTAATAGATGTCTCCATATAATGGGATCCAGATGGGAGGATGGAGGTATGGGAAATAGGAAGTACAGCAGTAGGTTTGTCGTAGATCTATGGTATTGAGATGCCATTGATAATCTGCTGTCCTACAACTACAGGCTTGACTCACACCTGTCCCTGCATTCCAGCACATCTCAGCTCTGTCCCCATCAATCCCTCCCACAACAGTCAGCTGTTGTAGGAAAGCTAGTGGATTACACATAATACATAGTGACAATAACTACGGGTGTACACTCCTGCAACATCAAATGATGTACTGTATGTCACCACCTGCCATTCAGTGAATGTGTCACATACATAGTTCTAACATTGTAAAAGTGTCCCTGAATATCCCTGTTGTACTCTGGCTACATCCCTGTGTCTTTGACATGTGTCCCAGTTTGGATGAGAGCTATGTCTAATATACCTGTCAACCTCTTACAGCAAGACATCAGGACAAAACCATAATTAATGGTGGGCCAAAGGGCCAAGCTCAGTGACAGAGTATATATATATATATATATATATATATATATATATATATATACTCTGTCACTGAGCTTGGCCCTTTGGCCCACCATTAATTATATATATATTGCCCATACAATTTAAGAACATGATTAGACTAACACATATTACTGTAGCATAACTGTTTTCTGAGGGGTATGACGTGTGAAAGTTAGAATTTGACTGTATATTCTGACATCAGCCATCAGTGATTGGCCAAGCATTTGTCAGATATCCATAGGTTTGTCTGAATAAGACCACATGTATGAGGCAAATATCTTCACATTCTGCAAACATCTGTATAGCTGAGAGGTATGATGCCTACAGGGGACATATACTACAGCAGGTTTGTATTGCTTTCTGTCATTGTGGCACACTGGTGTTGCTGGACTGTCCCCATATAGTTGTAATAGCACACTACTGTTTGTCTGACGGTGTCCGTATGACATATTAGTGGGAATTTGCCCATAGGGGACATACCACAGTAGACAGGAGTGATGGGTGTAGGGATATACAGCAGAATTTGTCGCTGCACACAAGGACATTGGTGATATCCACTTGTATTTCCAGACTGTGGGGTATGACATGTAAGGGAGCAGTGGATAGTACAGGCCATTATGGGTGTGCAGGATCTTTATATAGTGGACTTGCACATATCTGGTCCTGTAATGTGTTCCCCTCTTGCTATCTTTCAGGAACCATGTATCACAGGAGACTTCCACCATTCACAACTGCAGAGAATGACATAATACAGGGTGGCCTGAGGCAGGCACCACTATCACTTCTTGCTTAGCAGGCTCAGCACAATTGTGAACAGCAGGCAGCATTGTGGGAAGACCTTGTGTGGGCTGTTAATCATATTGGCCAACAGGGCATGACCTATGAGCAGGTCTGACACCGAGCCACAGATACAGTGACTGCTGCACATCAAAGGGCAGCTGCTGTTGCCAGGGATTGTGCTGCCACCAGTGGAGGGCCTGCAATGGAACAACCACTCTTGGCCACAGAGGAATTCCTGGTGAACATAGGATCAGCCAACAGCTCCCAGGCATCCATCAGGCCATACGTTCTGGAGGTGGGTACCAGAGCATCCAGGTAAGTTTACTGTGTTTGCCAGTGTAATACTGTGTCAGTCATTGTGGCAGGCTGTACATAATAGTACATGGGTGTCAGATCTGTCTGCATTGGGGGGGGGTCAGGTTTTATGCACAGTTGTGCACATATACTCAGAATGTCAGCAATATAGCCATTATCAGAGTAGCTACCGTACATGTGGAAATATGCACATATTACCTTGTAGCGCTGCAGCATTTGGTGATGCTGACAGTACCTCTTCCTCACCTTTTCATATGTCTGTCAGGTGTGGCTGAAGCCCATGGTCCTGTACCTGGTAAGTGTGCTACTGTTGTTTTACAGATCATATACACCCTAAGAAAATTAAGGGCTGCCATTTCACCCTATGTACAACTGTTGTCCTTAGCCAGAGTAGACTATTTGTATGTTCCATTCTGGAACAGTTAACTACAGTGCATAGACTGAGTAATCACAGGTGTGTATTTGTACAAACATTAACATGTTTGCACTTATAGTTATGAGCAACTAAGCAGCCTGCTATACATGAGGCAATTATTCCAAAATGCCTGTTCAAACACAATAGGGAGATAGTACATACCTGAGGCAGTGATGCTACAACTGGCATATCATTCTCAAGATAGGTGTACTGGGTGTTATGTGTAGTTCTATCATATACACTATCATATTGCATACCTCACAGGTGTATTGTACTGGCAACATTAACTGGATGTAGCTGAAGTGCACGTTATAAAGGGCCTAACGTCTGTGTATGTTGTTGTAGATGTGTGTTTGGTGTGCATTGGATCAGAGATCAGAAGGTGTGGGACATGTAATGCAGTTGTGGATCCTCATCTGTATGGCTTACCATACATAATTGTGCAGGTAGTAATGTACTGCTTTTGTCTTGCTTCTCACAGGGAAATGGGGGGGGGGTTGGCATCTGTCCCTCTCACAACCTGATGTCAGTGTCTCATCGGACACTGATGATGATGGTGGCCTTAGTGAGGTACAGGTGAGGTTGTCGGGGGCTGAATCTGTACCAGAGGTTGACATTCCTCTTCTGCTCCCATTGTCCCTGCACACAGTCAGTATGCCCACACATACCTAGTCCCCAGAGGCAACAGTTATTGGACAGTCAGAGGGTGGTGACATTGCACAGGACAGTGTGACAACTATTGCATCAGTGAGTGTAGACACTGGCCATTGCTAGGGAGCTGGTGAAGTCCCACACAGGCAGATTGACAGGGGTGCTCAAAGGAGGACTGTTGCCCATCCACCATCTGTCACAGATGTCACATCAAGGGTCAGCCGCTGCATGTTTCAGGCCATCATGGAGGCACAGGCACATCTGAATGCAACACCAGACGGATGCTTAGGGTTTTGGATGTAGTACAGTCTGACATCTGTGACTGCCTCCACCACATTGGTGACACCCTGGATCGGTTCACTGATGTAGTGATAGACAGAGGGCTGAGACAGTGTCTGTATTTGACCGTATTGTCTGTGCTGGAACATCTGGTTGGAGTTGAGCATTGAACATGTGGATGTTGACCAGCAACACCATCTTCTGAGAATCTGCATAGACGTGCACACTCACAGTCCCGTAGTGGTAGTACCTCCAGCGCTACAGAGGGAAGTGTGCAATCCACACCATGAAATGGCAGGCCATGGGCACGTGGTCTTGGGCAGTCCTGTGGAGGACACAGGCCCAGCAGACAACAATCACTGTCAGGTACTAGCACTGCATCTGACCTTGGGCATGATAGTGCCAGTGCTACTCCTGGTGGAGTCATTTCCCGTGTTCATGGCTGGAGACAGTGAACTGTCCACTACACCATGTACAATCCACAGCTGTCCACCATACACATGTGTAGGGCTAGCACTGGGCTTGACTGTGTACATTCACATGCTCCAACACCACTGTCACATGCAGATCACCAACAGACACACAGGGTGCCTCTCCATGGCCCATCTAACCAGCATCCCTTCCTGACTCACACATATGCTGTCAACTGTTTGGCAGAGCCTAGGCCACTGGCACCCCCATACCACGCCCTGTGCATGTGATGATACCTGTGCCACATCCCTTCCACCCGTGCCACAGATGGAGGGACCTGCAAATATATGTCTGATGCACAGGGTGACTATATTACTTTAAATGTGCTTGTGTAGTGCAGTAGTGTTATGCCATGGCAGTTGTTGTGGGCCATGACAGGTACTGTATGCTGGCATGTGTCATGATTACACATCAAACTTTGTGTATCTTTGTTGCCTGATGGTACACAGGTGATAATGTTACAGAATGACAGATGTGTCATAGACCTGTGTATGTTTTTGTCCCAGGAGTCTGAGCGGTTAAACTATGGACACACGGCAGCAATACAGCAGCACAGGATGCAAAGCAGCACAGCAGAAATATGACATCAGCAAGGTATGCCAGTATGCATACATGGCTCCCTAGGTGCATATGTGTAGATCAGTGTGTCAGGGATAATGGGGACAGTCAGCGTCATCATGCTTTCATACTCTGTGGCAAGGTCTGCTACCCTTGATATGTGTCACCTGGGTATTCTGCATGTACAAATCTAGATGGTGGCAAACAATTATGCTTCTCTAGATGAGGGCAATTTAGGGTCAGTGGCTAGTCACAGGGCCATAAAATGCATAATCATTGCATAGAGATAGGCATGCCTCTAATGCTGCTAGGGGATATATTTACACACACACACACACACACACACACACACACACACACACACACACACACACACACACAGACACACACACACACACACACACACACACACAGACACACACACACACACACACACACACACACACACACACACACACACACACACACACACACACACACACACACACACACACACACACACACACACACACACACACACACACACACAGACACACACACACCTGTGAGATTAGAATCCCTACCTATCTAGTAATATACACTATAGCTTGCACTGCTTATTGCATGTGCCACGGAGTATATCTGATATCAGAATGTCAGCCAGCACTCGTAAAGTGGATGGCATCAGCAGGCCTTGTAATGCAGGCCAGTAGCTTGTCACAGGACCTTAAAATGCATAACCATTGCACAGAGAAAAGCCAGATGGGCATGTCTGTAGTGCCACAAGGGGATATATGTACAAACACACACAAGTTGTATGATGTGAGATTAGAACCCCTACCTATATACTGTTACACACTACAGCTTGAAGTACTTATTGCATGTGCCATGGAGTTTATCTGATATTAGATTGTCAGCCAGAGCTCTTAAGGTAGATGGAATCAGCTGGCCTTGTAGAAGGTGGAATTTACAGGCCAGCAGCCAGTCACAGAGCCAAAAAATGTATACCATTGCATGGAGATATCCCGTGTGGACATGTCCATAGTGATGTGAGTGGATATATTGATACACACACACACACACACACACACTTGGATGATGTGAGATTAGAACTCCTACCTATCTAGGTATTACACACTACAGCTCACATTACTTATTGCATGCACCACAGGTTATGTCTGTTGTACATGTGGATACAGGCACAGTACTAGTAGAGTACACAAAGTGACCTTGTGTTAGGATGTGTGGCCTGCAGAGTGATACTGTTTGGAACTGTTATTGTATCTAGTGTCCTAGGGGTGGGATACCTGGTAATATCCCTGCTATGTGTGTACACATACCAGTCTAGCCATGTGTGGTTGTTTGCAGTTTGATAGGCGGACATATGGCCAGGAACAATATGGCCTGTCCAAGGCATGCGTTGCACCCATTGGGCATTACACCTCCTGCGTATCTGTCTACAGGGTGACAGTCTGCAGACACAGGGTCTGTGGGTGAGGGGATTATGTACTGTTGTGGCCTTGGTCTGGTTCCATTGGACAACTGCTGTGATGTGTAAGTGCAGATAACCCCAGCATTCCGGGGTATGTGGGGACATTTGTACATCCCCACCCGTATCTATATAAATGTGTATAACAGGAATGTCTCCTTAAATGCTGTTGTGTGTGTACATTATGTAAATGTATTATGTAGATATATGTGGACAATCTATGTATCATTATACTCTATAAAGCGATATATGCATCTTGTTATTGTATATAGATATATATATATATATATATGTGTGTGTGTGTGTGTGTGTGTGTTTGTGTGTGTACCACATACTGATAGATACACTAATCAAGCATGAGGGGGATAGGGATAGACAAATATGTATACTTAGCTGTAAACTGTATGCATGTACAGACATATTTCCACATAGCAGGTCTTTGGGTGGTAGAGGCAACAGAGCTGGGCTCAAGTTAGCTAAGTGAAGGAGCTTACCCAGTCTGGCTGTCAGTACTTACAAGGTGGCTCCAGGCCAGAGCTAGCTGTACTCCAGTCCGGGATTATATGTGCTGCCGGCCATTGGCTGCTGCACCTGTTACCACAGTACTGCACTTCGCTGATATTGTCCAAGTCATTCCCCGGCTGTTTGCTGACCTTAATATGTGACTCATACCTCACAACTGTACAGAGCTTCACAGACTGTCTAGAATTTTGCCTCATATTTTTGGTCCATTTTACATAACATTGTGGTTTTCTGGCAAATTAGTGACAAATCAGTGAAGATTGAAGTCAACAAATAATGGCAGACATTTAAGTTTCAGACTTCATGCACATCAGGAGATTCATGCTAATGCAACACCTGTTATTCTATCAATATTCTACATTTGTAAGAGCAAATATTTAAAACCTGTCCGTATTTGTGGGCCTTGGTCCCATTTTTATTCATGGCTTTGACCAGATTTCCTGCTCTATGAGGTCGAGAGGTATGATGTGACTGGGGTAGATGTTATAACACCATACAGAGGGTAACAGTCTGCATACCTCTCACTGTTTTTGCAGAATGTCCAGCATTTCATCCCATATGTCCCCTCTGCTCCTCATACATGTGTGGTTTTCTGGTACTATACTCTAAACAGCAGTCACTGAATTGTTGTAACTACTGACACATTTCAGTGATCGCCTTTACATCCTGCAACTAATCTGACTTGTTGCAAGCCTGCTGTTATACTAGCCACCTGCTAGGTTTCTCACAGCATGTATAATGTCTGTCTGTAGGTATGGCCCTATGTCCCCCCATTCACTTTGACTTTGTCCAGCTTTATTGCAGTACCAGATCAAGGAGTTATGACAGTCTGTGGGAATACCACCATATGAGTACCTCACACGCAAAAGATGTTGGATGCTGCCAGATTCAAGCCATCAACACCATCACCCATACTACTTTCCCCGGCCAACTGAGCCATACCAGCTGCAAGGTAGAGAGGTTTCATTCCTCACACTATCAACAACATACAGGAATTGTCTGGTCTGCTGGTATATCGTTGCAGACTTACTGTTATAGCAGTTGTATGGGAATACTGATGTGTTTGGGGTGGGAGACAATCAGCCCATGCTCTGCTGGCACAGACAGTCATGCAACTGTCCTGTGATCCCACTCTTTGGCATCCCCCTTGAATAATGTTGTGGAGTTTTCAGCCACATGGCCTAGTGGATATTATGGGGCACATACTAGTGAACAGAGTACCTGTTGTCTCAAATGGCTGTTACATCCTTAGAAGTAGCCCAGTAGCCCACTATAGATCTCTGCAAGTAGCGCAGTAGCACACTATATATATAGCCCACTATATTCCCTTGCATACATGTGGCAGGTCCATAAATATGCTACCATATTGTAGTACCCCTTACAAGTGGTTCATAGGTAGGTACTAGGCTATCGGCCCAAGGGCCTAAGTAAGCCTAGCCAACAAGGTTCCCTGGCTTATGCCACCCAAGAAAGTGTATTGGAGAGTGACGTACCTTGCGAATGCAGCAGTTGACAGACCTATAGTTCGGGGCTAACTCTGATGCACGCAGTCCACAGCCAATACGTGGTGAGGTACAGGTGGTGTTGGCTGGATGGCATCATTTTTACTAATATGTATGCAAGTCAGAGTAAGGTGTTAGTTCATAGGACCCTAGATTGTCAGTGCATGTGCTATGCATTTTCTCTTGGCCAAGGCCAGGTCATATTGGGCGTGCCTATGTCTGCCTACAGGGACATTAGCAGAGGATTCCTCCTCAGAGTCCCCCTGTGGGTGCAGCTGTGGTGACCTAGGCACTGGTGAGGGGGCTGTGTATCCCTTACCTTTATTGATTCTGCTGCAGCTGTTTCCACAGGATCATATTGTGTAGCATGGCACATACTGTGAACAGCTGTGCACATGTGGCTGGAGAGCACTGCAAGGCTCCATCAGATATATTGAGGCATCGGCACCTTGACTTCAGCAGCCCAAACACATGCTCTATGATGTTCCTAGTTTGTGCTTGTGCCTCATTATGGCATTCTTCAGTGGGTGTTTGTGCATTTCTGATTGGTATCATCATTTTTTTTTATTTATTTTTTTTATTTATTTAACATTTGTTAACCGGGAAAGTCTGACTTGGAACAAAGCCAATTTTCAGCGGAGGCCCGGGAAGAAAGGCTCCAGATGCATGTCTTTGTAATATGGGAGGAAACCGGAGCACCCGGAGGAAACCCACACGAATCCAGGGAGGACATGCAGACTCCACACAGAAGGCACCCCAGCCGAGAATCAAACCAGAAAACCTTTTGCTGTGAGGCGACAATGCTACCGCTGCACCACTGCGCCGTCCCCCCTAGCAAACACCTGGTAAAGCTGTGATGCATAACAGATATGAGAGTCATGATAACTGCCAGGACTGCCAGCACACACATTCAGGATAATGCCCTGGGCATTGCACATGACCTGGCAGTCGATGGAGTGGTACCCCTTGTGGTTAATGTAGATTCTACCCTTCTCACCAGGTGGTGTCTTGAATTGCGCATGAGTGCAATCTATGGCACCCAGTAACTCAGGGTAGTGTGCTACATTGTAGAAGAGTCACATACTGCTGGTCCTCTCCTCAGGGCTGTGGGGAAAATAAATGTGCTCACTGGCTTGTGGTAGCATGGCATCCAGGAACTGGTGGAGTACCCTGGAAGCAAATGCCTGTGAGACCCCCATCATGTCCCCAGTTGGTCTTTGGAAAGTACCTGTTGTTAGAATCCTAAGGGCTACGCATTGCTTTGTTTCCACTGGGATGGGTTCCCCACTGTTGGCTCTGGGTCTGAGTTGAGGTCTGCAGAGCTCAGTGAGTTCTTGTAGTATGTCTCTGTCCACCCTGTAGCACTCTACAATCTCCAGCTCATGTTGCTCCTGGTAGGTTACCCTGGGCCTGAACACTCTTCTCCTTCTCAGTCTAGGCCTATGGTCAGCATCAGCAGCAGCAGCAGCAGCAGCAACTGCATTGACCTCATCATCTAGCACATACATATGTAGCAGACGCTAGCATTTTCTCAATTAAAAGTCCCCAAGTCTGTACTCCAATGGTGCAGAGTATGTGGGAAAATCAGATTGTAGGGTGTATGCATACTTTATAGTGCTTTGCTGTAAGTGTAGCCTATGTGATTGGCTACCTATGATGTCTTCCACCTGACAGGTACATCATTAAGGGGTTTTAAAGGCCCCAGTTTAACTGAAACAGGGCTCATCAGTAATTAATATAGCATTGGGTTTCTCATACAATGTTTTTTTGACAGCCTTTCTTGCTGAGGACTGCAGAGCCATGCAAACCTGCACTGCAAAGATAAACAGAGTTTAGCAGTCCATAGACACACCACCATAGAAGGTAACCCTGAGCACGGTTGTGTGCTGCGCAAACATAATGAAACATGCACCTCAGAGGTAAACACATCTTAGCAGTCAGTGTACACAGCCTCTGCTCAGCTCATCTGTGTCCCCTGTAAACAGGAGCTGCTTTGGCCCAATGAGCTTACAAGCACTCAGACACACCCCCTTTGATGTCAGTTACTTCTTTTGTGGACACCAACATGGTTCTGTGCCTATACGGATGGGATCTGCAGATACAGATACCCATTTGTGCTATTCAGTAACCCCATCTCATTTGCATACAGATCTGTGCATAGAACCTAGAAACTACATGGTTCCAGGCCCTGCCTTGTTAGCAACTGTGATGCCCATGCCCTGGTCCAGCAATCAAGGAGCCTCAATCTTCACCACTAACACCAGTGAGGGGTGTCTCATACAGGAGGAAAGGATAATAAATACACACAGTAAAGTTCAATTTCCCTTAAGAGCACACAGAGATCACAGTCAGTCTGGGGCTGGTCGCTCCGTTGCTCTCCAGGTCCCCAGTAAGACTCCCCACTGGCACAGCTATAGGGTCCAGATCTCAGCCTAGAGGGCAAGTTAAACCTTCAGCACCCTCTCTGTCTAACCAGTGCTTTGTGTCCCTGCCCAGGTAGCTGACACACACACACACACACACACTTTGAGAAGAGTTTATACAACCACACAGACACTCCTGGGGAAGGCTGGCACAGGTTCTCCCGCTGTGCCCCTTTTTCCCAGACTATACAGTAGTACCAGCTGCCACCACCCACTAATATTTATCAGCTACTTAACGGCCCTTAAAAGGGTGTCCAGTTATTACTGTACAATATTATTATCCAATTGGTAGTATAGCCCAGGGCTAAAGCTATTGAAGTGGCTTTGTACAATTTACCAGAGGCATGCAAGTTCTCTAAAGAGCTTAAATTATCTTTACAAAAACAGCCACAGTTGAAAGGGTTTAAAAATATTCAATAACAAATAGGCAAAACACAAGACAATACTTTTTACTACACCGTGCTAGTCAAGAGTTCAGAGATCACAGAGAAATACTTAAAATAATTCAGTTGTACAGTTCTGACATCAAAAAGAAACAGTCTAATCTTTCTAGTTTCTAGCTATTTCTAAGATAAAACACAAGTCTAAGATAAACTTACATACAGAGCAAGACAGGGCTGGTGAGTTGGATGGTCAAGACAAAAAATGCTTAATGCTCTCTGATTCTCTCTGTTTTTAAAATCACATTCCTGGTTCACGTTACATCATTCTTCACACTTCCCTGGGTTCCCAGACTAACAGAAACTACATTTACATTCTACACCTCTGGGCAGAAACCAGAGCAATAAAGGACATTTATGCATGCAAATTCTGGCCATTAACTCTGGCCTTAAAACAATAGGCAGGATGCCCCACTCTAGACTCACTGGCTCCGAGTCCTAACATCAAAGGGTCACAACATGCTTTACTTGGTCAGTAAAGTGCACTATTGTTACATTTTTTTCCAGTTCCACATGTGCACTATTTTTAACATTTAAGACAACAAGCCTGTGATTTACATGAATATTTACAGATGACAGAATTATCTCCAAAATTATATCTGGCTAGGCTGGGAGCCTTCATCTATCTTCACCCAATCTTCACAGCAACCACAGCTGTTTAACATTGTACATACTTCACACAGGGTCCTATAATGCATTACTGTTAGATACTCACAAATTCTGTTTTTTACACTCTTTTTATTTTTTTTTCCATAAAGGCATGCTTGCACACTGTGGCACACCACACAAACATACCCAGGGTATTAAAAAAAATAAAATTATTTTACATTATTTTCCATATGGTTTTGGACACCTTGTGGATAGTTTTGCACACATCTGTGTTCATTATGCTATTTCTGACACTCTAAGTACACTTTTACAGTCCCTGGTGTCATTTTTACATCCTGTACACAGAATGTTTCCATGTACATTACGGATACCAACACAGGAATTGCAGAACTGCCAATCTGCTTGCTGGATCACTCTTCCACCCTCATTTTCATTCATTTCACCTGCTTATGATGTGATTTGCATGCCACGGACACTTCTGTGTTCACACACTCATGCACGCCCCTCAGCTCCACTTACTGGATTGCACGTCTGCTTACTTCCATGTAAGCACCGTGCCACTATGCCTACATGGAAAATAAGTCTGTGTAGGCTGTATTGAATTCCACCCATGTCTTTCTCTTCTATGTGCAGCACTTTTTCAAGGTACCTAAGAAGCATGATATGCAAATTAGGGTAGCACACAGAATTTCTCAAATATTGTGAAAAGGAAAGATCTCAAACTTTGAAATAAAGATCATTGGTTGATAAACTACCACAGACATTACATTTGTCCAGTTGACAGGAAGTGTATCAATAAACAATGCAGTCCTTGCTAACATTGATCAGGACAAGAAACATGATATGCAAGCCATGACAGTACAAGGAATCCAAGAAATGTGTTATACAAACTATGATAGTACAATGAATTTCTCCAAAACCGTGAAAGGAAAGAATGTCAAACTGTGCAAGGAACTTCCATGGGTGATGTTTAACAAAATACATTTCATTTCTTTATTTTGATGACACACACCACTTACAAACATTCAAGACCTTCTTTTTTATGTGCAGCATCTCCAAGGTATGCTTTGACAGTAAGGGTACTGCGCTGAATTTCTTCAAAACTATGAAATTTAAGAATGTCAAACTTTGTAGAAAATTGCATTGTCTGATGCTTAAGTTTTATTACATTTAATTCTTATGGCTATGTTCACCTCTTGCAAACATTCATATCTTTCTTGTTATGTGCAGCATAGCTCCAAGGCATCTAAGAAACATGCTTTGGGAGCTAAGACAGTACAATGAATTTCTCCAAAACTATGAAAGGCAAGAAAAGCAAACTGTGAAAAAAATACCTTTCTTGGATGATGCTTAACAAATTGCATTACATTCCTTTATTTTGACTATGCTCACCTCCTACAAAGAGTTAGGTCTTTCATTTGCATGTGCAACATATCTCCAAGGCATCTAAGAAACATTCTTTGAGAGTTAAGAAAGTACACTATCAATATATATTCCAATGTACTAAGTACCACAGACTGTACCATATAAACTTTCTTATCAACGCATTTTGAAAAAGTTCCACATCTGCAGAGTTGTGTATATTTTTATTAGCAGAGTATGCCATTGTTTACAATATTCTGAGTATTAAGGTGTAGCCCCCAAAATGTTACATTATCTTTCTTAAAACACACACATTTTAAATATAAACTAGGATCCATATCCTTTACTTTTCTGTGCATCTAATTAAAACAAAACTTTGCACAATCTGTAGGCAACACCCTGAAATGATTTTAACAAAAATTATGACGCTATAGCAATATTTAGATTGTTTGTGTAAGATAAACACAAAGGTATTGTAACTCCAGCTACTATATTCTACATGGCACACTGATATGGCAAGCTTTTCTACAGTGTTTTGTAATTCTGTTTATTAATAATCCAAATAACAGCTCTCTAAGTGACAGCCTTGTTCACTCCCATATTAATTTTCCCATTATCTTTTATGTTCCCAAGCCAGACATTTATCAAAAGTCTGTTCTGAGTATTATACATTTCAAAATAATCTGCTTCCTCTTATTAAGGTCATAACTATCCAGGATAGCCCATAAACGATCATGTGTCACTGTATCAAAGACTTTGCATATGCCACACACTTATAATAATCCTGAATTATCATTATAGTCAATCCTATCAATGATTTTGTATAGGAGAATCAATATATCTTTAATATGTTTATTCTAATATCAAAGACCCCCTAGAAGTAAGAAACTATATAAAACATGGTTTGATCTTTCCTGCAATATTTACCAAAAATTATACCCCGGGATTCAGTAAGGTTCTGTGCAGGAATAGCTTATTCCTGCATGGAAGCGACCATTTAGAAGCAGCATGGCAGTGCGCCATGCATAGTAATGAAGGCATGCTGCCTCAGTTCCTAAATGGACACTGATCGTAGACGAGTGCAGGGGGCATGTCTGAGAGCAGAGCTCTCACAATATACATGCCCCTGCAGTCAAGAACTGCTGTTTGTCAATTACAATGAGCGAGACCACTTATAGGGAGTTGCATACCCCTAACAGCATAGATCAATGTAGAATATCCAGATATGTGGCACATACGTCTGGCCTGTCCCTCACGTACCATGCCAAATCACTGGGATGATCTCATCAATGAAGTCTAAAATAATTTTAAACATACGAGTGTCAGACTTCAAATCCATCAGAAAATGTACATAAAAACAAATCCCATTACCCTAGCAACACCCCAAGTTTATAAGAGCAATATTTAAAATATAATAATATAAACACTTTTTTTTTATCAAACAAATTAAATTTAACCGTAGGTGTGTGGGTTTGCCCATTGCTTAGCTACACATAGTGTAGCTTAAATGGCACAAGAAGATAAATATCAAGATACATGCAAATAAAGCAGTACTGCAATAGTGTAGTGGTCAGAGCATTTGCCTTACGAGCAGTCATTCTCGGTTCGATTCTCACTCCAGTAAATTCCATTTTCCATGTCAAATCATTTTATGAACAATATTTTTTGTTGTATAACCTACTAAATAACATATATTTGTGAACTGGAGTACTGCATTAAATGCAGATGTGAGGTGTCATTGTAATAATGTTGTAAAATCCACAGATAAACACAAGTGGCCCCATACAGTATATGTACACATGAATCAGGGATACAAATTGAAGATATAATGTGTAATGAATGATAAATCCATAGAGTGTCCAAATCCACCACCTTCCCAAGAACCATGTTACATGTCTGTCTAAATTAGTGTGGGGGTAAACAGGAGTTAGTACTTGTAAGCAGTAGTAAGCGGGTACAAGCCTGTTTGCACGGGGGTAAGCAATGTGCACACAGGTTAAGCAATATTGAAGCTAACTCTCTGTAAGGATATTTAACCAGAAGTTAGCATTGCTTACCGTCACACAGACCTGCTTACAATTGCTTAAAAGTGCCTTAATCACTCTGTATCCAACAGCTGCTGTTCTGCCCAGCAACAAAATAAACAGCCCTTGAACCCAGGACCCTGTACAGTATAGTCAGAGCATTTAACCAGTAAGCCATCCCAGCAGTACATATGACTGAGGTATCACCAAACAGATCCTCACTATAGGAAAATCAAAATTAACATGAGAAAGGAATCTATATGCAGTTTTATGTTGTATAACCTACTACATAACATAAATATGTGAACTGGAGTACTGCATTAAGTCCAGATGTGAGGTGTCATTGTAATAAAGTGTTGAAATCCCCCAATAAACACAAGGACCCCATACAGTGTAAATACACATGAATCATGGATAGCAAACACATATATAACATGTAATGAATGATAAATCAATGCCAAACAGCAAATAGTGTGCACATTAAAAATTAAACAACGCTAAGCATTGCACACCCCCTGCTTACTAGGTGTAAACAATGTGTAGACCAGCTAAATTAGTTTTCCCATTGGTATACCTCTTTAAGCAATGCCAACCTTAGGTAAGCAGGTTTGCCCATAGCTTAGCATTTTCAAAACCATCCAATCATGGCAAAGTGCAGGAAATTGGCCCTCTTTAAACCCCACAGGCAGGAATACATCTCATAACTGGTTGCAGCTTCCTCCTGTAGGCACTATGACCGGTGTGGGTGAAGGAGTGTGCTTCTGGGCATAGCGCTGGGACATAGAGGAGTCCAAAGTCATGGCAGGAGTCCTTGTTAAAGACCATGACTAGAGACTGCTGCAGGGCCAGTGACAGGGTTCCTAATATAAAGCGGAAGCCTGGGACCATCTCGCCTGGGACCTCACCAGTGCTAATGGCATCCATCGAACTGGGAGCAGGTCAGGCATCACTATGCTGACCTGAAACGGAGGAAGAGGGAGCTCTTGGATCAGTGGATCTAAGAGGCTAGGCAGATGGGTGATGTCCCAGCCGTGTATAAGTATCAGTCTGCTACCTGTTTAATAATTACCAGCACATGTATATTATGGATAGGTATGGCTAAATATTCCTCTTATGTCTTTGATAGTGGCAGATGAGCGGGTTGTGAACTGGGAAGCCCATGTCTGTAGATTGCAGAGGTTGTGTCGTGAGACAGGTTAGTAATAATCTTGCATGTACTGTCATAGCAAATAAATCTAAAAGTAGTAGAAAGTTAATTGCCAGTATAAAACCTGTATTGTGTATGGCATGTACTGAATAAACCATTCAATATGGCAGGAAGTCTATATAGGTTGTATGTAAATAAAAGGTTAACAGCCTGGCAATAAAGGTCTAACTGCTGGACTGCTTGTGTTTACTCTGGTATCATATGGTAATGTAGTGTTGCAATCTCTTGATAGTACTGTTGTATTCAGCACCATTACCCACACTGTGCTATATAAATAAAATATGTAGGCACGTCTGTATACGACTGTTGTAATCACAAGATGTCATATTGTACAAGTGAGAGAGACTTAGACAGAAAACAGTGAACAGATAGACATAATCCAAATAGTACACTCAACTGAGATGTGAAGTGTTGTATTTTTAGCACACACAGCCATGGTTCGAATTCTGGGAGAGGTAGTAAGCTGTATGCAGAATCATACCCCACAACTGTACAGATATTGTTAGAAAGTCCAGATAATTGGTGTAAATCCCTAGCCTGTCACCCTGTCCCCCTGGAAAATCAGTGGGATGATCCCAGAAGTTTGGGCAGCAAATAATGACATACAGCTGATTGTCAGACATCATAACTGTCAGAAATATATCCATAAGAACAAACCTGTCACTCTAGCAACTCACCAAAGTGTTATGAGAGTAATAAGCAAAGTATGTCCCAACTCCACCCCCATGTTGTGAAGCTATGACCAGAGTGTGTGCAGTAACAGAATGAGACGTATGTGCATAATAATAATGGTAATATGTGTGACAACATTCAGGTATTGTTAACAAATATTCCCCTCACACGTCTGTCAGATATGAAAAATGTGCCTAGAAATAAAAGATTGAAATCTTGAACTGGTACTGTTTAGTCTGGTATTGTATGGCAGTGTTAGTGTTGCAGTATCTCTGACTAATAAGGTATTACTCATCACTGTCATCCACACAGTGCTACATAATAAAACTTTCTAGGAAACCCTGTATAAGAGTGTTGTAATTACAAGGTCAGATTGTAAAACCACGGGAGAATTATAGAAAGAATTCAGAGAAAAGATGCACAGCAAATATCTATATAGCACACCCAACTGTGATGTACACTGTTTTATTTTAGCACACACAGCCATGGTTCGAATCCTGGGAATGGTAGTAAGCTGTATGCAGAATCATATCTCTCAACTATACAGATCTGTCTGGAATGTCCAGAGAATTGGCCCATATCTGCTGGCTGTTACTCTGTCCCCCTGGCATATCAGTGTGCTAATCTCTGACATTTAGGTGGCATTTAATGTCATATAACTGGCTGTCAGGCCTGTAAATGTTTGGAAAATGTCTATGAAAGCAAACCTGTCATTGTACAACTCACCAAAGGTTTATGAGGGCAATAGTCAAAATATGTCCTGGTTTCACCTGCATGTTGTCAAGACATGCCCAGAGTGTGTGCAATAAGAAATGGAGATGTATGTGCATAACATCAACCTGGAATCTGGGAATATGCATAGAAACAGTCAGGTAGTGTTAACAAACAATACCTCCACAGGTATACCAGGTAAGAGGTGTATACTGCAGGTAAAACACAGTTCATGTATATAGTTGTCTACATCCATACCACTGTCCAAACTAAGGCCATAGGGTAGTGTAATAATACCTGTAAGTTACAGATCTCAGCACTGACTAGGAAAGTAATGAGAACTACAGGGATATACAAGTTGTTAATTGACATTTTTCTTTCCCCCCACCATATCTGCAACAATAAACTAAATACACAACTCAATCAGTATGTGTACTATTAAATCTACTGTTGGGATATATGTCCTGTTGTTTGATAAATATTGAAATTTGTTCTATGCATCTGCCATGTTGAAATACTCCCACATTGGTGGCATGCTACCATCAATGTACCTGTATGCTGTTGTAATGGCCACTGTGGTTCCATATATGCATGTGTTCTGTTTGCTATGCAACTGTTCCATATCTGGTGTTTCAGGTTAATGGGAATATCTATCCATGCTGTTATACCTAATCCTGGAATGTGTTGACTATTACTAACCCACATATGTTTTAAAATTGAAACACCATAGCACATTTGGGAAGGCGGGTCCCAGCAGATCCACCTCTCCCACCTCGTCTGGCTGGCACTGGGCACCAGCACATCTGGGACCCACTCTGGGACCTCCTCGTCCACTGGTCCTGCACCACCTTCAGGAGGAACCAACTCAGGGGATGGGGCTCACCCCCCGGGAGCGGGCACAGACAGGATACTGGCACCCGTCATCAGGTCCCAGGGTCTGGTGCATAGTGAGCTCCGCAGGGAGTTTGGAGATGTGCTAGTTTGGAGATCTGCTACGCCAGCTTGAGGGTCACATGGCGCAATTAGAGGGTCAGCCTGCCCCTCCTACTCAGCCTTCAGCCCAGCCACCTTCGGAGCCGTGAAGGTGCAGTGGTGGCTGTCCATGGGTAGGGACCTCAGTCCCACTGTTTCCACTAGGGGGCTCATGGGCTTCCAACTTCCAAACACCCCTTCCCATCCAAGGTGTTTACCCCCCACATGTGTCATATACTGCCCCTGTATGCTGTCTTGTCTGTTATCCTACCCAACCTACCTCCCCAACTATACCTACTATCCCTCCCTAACATCCCACTCTCACCTTAAAAAAAAAAGGCAATCTGTTCCTAAAAAAAATCTCGCCCAATACATAGCTGCCATTTTCACATGTGTCCACTGGACACGTAATCTGGTCTAATTGGCTTCACAACATATTATTGTTGTACTCACTCCTCTCTCAGGGGTATGAGTGTCCAACTCTACCTCCAAATCAGTGTATATACACAGCTGTTGCTGTAGACGACATGGGCAGCTATGGACCATCCCTACACCCGTCCTGCACATCCCTAGCTATTTTTCCTACTGTCTTTTCCTCTTTGTGCCCCTTTTTCACCACTTTCCTAGCAACCCTTTTTCATTTCTCTTAAAGAAATTAGTGCAGGGGTAGGTGGGAGTAAGCACTTTTAAGCAGCAGTAAGCGGGTTTAAGCTTGTTTGTGCAGGGTTAAGCAATGCCTATGCAGGTTAAGCAATTTAGAAGCTGTGTATAAAAAACTGTAACCGGAAGTTAGCACTGCTTACCTTGGCCCAAACGTGCAATCCTCCTTACAACTGCTTAAAAGTGCCTTAATCACTTTGTATCCAATGGCTCTTGTTCTGCCCAGCAACAAAATAAACAGCCTTTGCAAGGCTCAAACCCTGCACACCATAGGCAAAGTGATTTACCACTAAGCCATGTCAGATATACATAACCCTAATGTTTTCCCAAAAAAATATATCATCCAGCACAGTCATTCAACATTACAGAAAATGTATTTACACATGTAGATGTATGTATGTATGTGTGTGTGTATATTTATATGTATATTATATATATATATATATATATGTACACACACACACACACATATATATATATATATATATATATATATATATATATATATATATATATATGTATACATACATCTATAGATATATATGTCTACATGTATATGTACATATATATAGCTATATATATATATATATATATATATATATATCTATCTGCTTAGATATGTATGTATATATATACAGATATATATCTATAGATATAAAAGAGAACATAAATACATATATGACCAAAGGCACCGTTAATGGGGGTGAGGGGGCCCAAGCTAAATACCTCTTGTAAGTATTGATATCACCCCCTCCCCAAAACCAAACAGATCTGCCCTGCAACACAATACCAACTTTTGCAAGCCCCATACCCAGGACCCTAAACAACATGGCCACAAGATGTTAACAGTAATCCATCCCACCTGTATGATGTCAGGATGGTATCAATAACGTATTATGCAGTACAGTTTGGCTACTATAGGGAATGCATAATGTGGAAGCAATAGGTTCATAGGTAAGTACTAGGCTATCTGCCCAAGGGCATTTCTAAGCCTAGCCAGAGTATGTTAGCTTTCGCCGCCCCATTGATTAATTAACTGAGCCTTTGTCAAGAAGAGCCAATGAAGTGATCCCAGAGGTGTATTTTCTGTTACCCATCCACTCGTCAAGTTTTCTCTTGAAGAGTGTTAGTGAGGGATTCTGCCAAATGTAGTTAGAAATTTTGTTCCAAAGCATGGGGAGTCTCTGTGACAGGAATCTATCCCTCCAGCATGTTCTATTCATTGTTGTGGTGAGGTTTAGCTCACTAGAGCGAGTGGCTCGCAGTGACTTGGATTTCTTTAGGTGGAGCATGTCCATCAATTCTGAGTTGGACATGGCTTTGTAAGTCAGACAGAAATCACCTCTGAGTAAACGATATGCCACTGAGTACAGCTGGAGTTTTTCCAGTAAGGCTGCATAGGACATATGTTTGAGACCAGTAATCCTCTTGGTGAGGTACTTTTGTGGTCTTTCCAGCTGTTGGAAGTGTCTTGTGAGGTACATCCCAAATGCGGCATTGTACTCTATGATGGGTCTGGTGAGTGATGAGTAGAGGGGCACTATAACCTCTTTATTTCTAGATGCAAACCTTTTAGTAATTAGATGGGCTACATAGAAGGATTTCCTAACTACTTTGGCAATATGATTGTCAAAGGAGAGATTACTATCTACCTGGGTCCCCAGATCTCTTATTACCTCTTCTGTATTAAGGGGGCTGTCACCTATGTTGTAATTCATGGGTGTTTTGTTTTTCTCAAACGGGATGTCTATGCATTTTTTGGCATTTAGCTTGAGACCATGACTTTGACACCAGGTGTCTGCCTCAGTAAGGCCCTTTTGGAGAATGTCTGTGTCAGCCGGTGAGTCAATTATGGCTCCCAGTTTGCAGTCATTGGCGAACTTGGTTAGCCATAGTCCTCCTGTGTTTGCCTGTACTTCTGAGAAGTATATGCTGAACAGTAGGGGTCCCAGGACTGAGCCTTGTGGGACACCACTTGTGACTGGTTTAGAGTCTGACCTGGAGCCCGCTATTCTTACTGTGTGAGTTCTGTCTGTAAGCCAGTTGGCAACCCATCTCATGACGTAGCAGTTTATGTTCAGGCTGGTGAGTTTTTCTATAATTCCTGAGTGGCGAATGGTGTCAAAAGCCTTGGCGAGGTCAAGGTAGGCTGTGTGACCTACCTTCCCCTCATCTATGGCCTTGGAGACTGTCTTGAAGAAGTCAACCAGGTTTAGTAGGCATGATCTGCCCTTAACAAAGCTGAACTGGGTCGGGTCAAGTGTTTGGAGGTTCCCAATGTCTTTGTTAATGAGTTCCATGCTGATAAGCTCCATAGCCTTGCAGACCAGGCTAGTCAGGCTTATGGGGCGATAGTTACCAGGGTCAGTTGTGGCCCCTCCTTTGTGGAGCTGAATAACCGTTGCTGTGCACCCTTCTATGGGCATGTAGCCTGTGGAGAGGCTGAGGTTGAACAGTGTGTTTAGGTGGGGGTTTAGTTTATTCTGTAATTCGTGCAAGACACAGCCTGGGACACCATTTGGCCCCATTGTCGCTGTGCTTTTGGCTTTTGAAAGGGCTGTTTTCACCTGTGCATCTGTGATTTCCGGGACACTACACTTTTCCAGTATTGTTGTGGGCCCTTTTGGGGGTGAGAGGGAGTGAAGTTTGCACTGAATCTATTTACCAGGATTTTGGCAATATCAGTGGCTTCAGTATATTTTGTGCTATTTTGCAATAGCTCAGAGCATATCTGCGAGTTGCCACTTAGATTCTTGATATAGCTAAAGAAGGCTTTGTGGTTATCTTTCAAATCATTGGCCATTTTTATTTTGAAGTTAGCCTTGGAGGATTTTATGAGGGACCTTAGTTTCTTACTGATACTGATCAGGGATGTCTTTCCTTCTTGGGATTTGCTTTTTTCTGAACTAGTTTCCTCCTTCTATTGTATAGCCTGTTTATGGCAAGGGTCCACCAGACTGGTTTCCTTCTCTTAGGGGAGTGAGTTTTGGTTTTGCTAGGGATGGCACAATCCATGCATCCTTGTAGGTGCTTATAAAGTGCATTTGTAAAATTTTCTGCATCTTGGGCAGCGTTATCCTTTAGCGTGGGGCTGTGAAACTTACCACCTCTGTTTTAAGTAAGATGAAGTTTGCTTTAGAAACATTTTTTACTGTGGTTTCCTTAGTTGGGGGTGGTGGTGGGGTGTGGACATCCAGATTGATTAGTTTATGGTCTGATATAGCCAGTGATGGGTTGATCTCTGGTGTGGAACACCTGTCGCCCATGTTGGTGATGACCAGGTCCAATATGTTTTCACCTCTGGTAGGGGAGTTTACCAGCTGATCCAGGGCATTTGAGTTGATAAATTCCAGGAAGCGCTGGACCTGGGAGTTTGTACTTGAGTAGTCTTCCCAGTTAATGGTAGGGTAATTGAATTCGCCCAATATCAGGGTGTTCGGTAGGACCTTCATGTTTTCCAGTGTCTCCAGAAAGGCGGAGTGGTGGTCCTGGGTCATGGAGGGTGATCTGTAGCAGGCCACAATTTGCATTGCAGATTTGCCTGATGTTAGTTGAACATGGATGATCTCAGAGGCATCATGCTGCACCACTAACCTGGAGGTGTAGGTATCCTTGATGAATATGGATACACCCCCTCCTTTTGTGTTTCGGTCCATGTTCTGTGGCCGAAATGTGTGGTATGAGTTGTAGCCCAGTAATACTGGGGTGCTCTGTGGAGCCTTGAACCAGGTTTCAGTTACTGCACAGATGTTGACGTTCTCCATACTGAGGAGTGCTTCGAGCACATGCATTTTGAGATTTAAACTCCTGGCGTTGAGTAGCATAACCCTCATTTTTTTATATGTGCTGTTTACGGAGGTGGGCTTGACTTTTGATCCTTGCCTAAAAAAGGCATTATGGGGGCAGCAAGAGCCTTGGCCAGTATTTGAAAGCCTAGGGGTGACAGGTGCAAGCCATCTCTTGCAAAGCAACAAGGCCTGTCGAGCATGTCGTCCCAGGCTGACAGACACTGGATCCTCTTTGAATGACACCAGAATCTTAGCCAATTGTTGAAATTGATAGCTTTTTCTTTATACTGCGATATCATTCTTGGTGAGGGCAGGATGCTACTCAGGGTCAGGGTCATACCCGCCTGGGCTGCATGATCAGAGATCTCTTCCATGTCTCTTTTCATGTAGTCCAGGGAGGTATGTCTCAGGTCATTCACACCAACATGAACAATGACAGAGTCATATTTATACTTGTTCTGGAGTGACCTGAGTGCTTGTGTTATGTTGCAGATTCTGGCTCCCGACAGGCAGCTAACAGTAACCTTCTCCTTGTCCAGCCTAGTGAGTGGGACGTCAGTGTGCCTGACTATAGAGTCACCTATTACTAGTGTGTTAGGTATGTTATTTCACCTTAAGAGTTGTGATTGTGCAGCACACTGATTGTGTTTTATGTGTTGTCTAGTTTGTGACAGGAGGTGCAGGTTTTTTGGGTGTCTGCTTTTGACAGGTTTTTATTTAGAGCCTCCGAGTATGATTTTGTGTATTTATGTGTATTTTTTTGCCAGTGCTGGTTTAGTATGTCTATGTGAGGCTGAATGTGTGGTGCCAAGTGTTGACCTTCACTTCATGACTGCTTGTTCCAGTCTTGGGTGGAGAGAGCTTAGCCTCCAATTTAGATATATAATTGCATCTTTCGCATATGTTAATGTTTTGTGGTAGGAGGAGAGGGTTGTCTGTGTACATGAGGCAGTTGTAACATTGCCTCAGGATACCTAGGTTCACCAGCTGGACTGGAGAGTATACCTGAAATTGCCCTATGGTCATGTCTGAATAGGGTGAGCTGCTTAGTCACTTTGTTGGTGAGGGGTGAATAATGAGTCTTGCCCTGCTGGGCAATTAAGTGTCAGGGTATATTAGTGCTTGCTATTAGGTCTGAGCAAGTGCTGGACTGTAGGATGCTTTTTAGGTGCTTAGGTTGTGAGTTAGACTACTTTGAAGGGAAAAACTGAAGAGGAGACTTGGTGGAGTCGGGATAAATTTAGCCCTAGCTAACCGGCACTGCCCAGACGTGCAAAACAATGCAAACACATTTTTTACAGCAGGGAAATGAAAGCAATAGAAATTAGCCCAAAATGGCCCATAAACTACTAACATCTGGGCTGGAACCACTCCTCCAGGGACAGATGGCTGCTCAAAGCTCCCTCTCTCACAGGTGAACAGAGAAACCTCCCTCTATCCAAGTAAGGTATGGGCAACTCAGAAAATTGTAACAGTCCTGAATTCAGCACTAGCCTGAAAACTGGACTATACTAGCTTAGAACGGTGGGAAACAAGGATTTTTTTTAAAAGATAAGGCAAAAATAGTAAAAATACACTTAAAACAGCTTTAAACAACTACAAACAGTAAAAAATACACTTAAAACAGCTTTAGATGACTACAAGCAATCAGAAAAGGCTTTTAAACAAATTACCCAATTAACCAGTAAAAAAGTATCAAAACTGAGCCCTGTTCCTATAGTTTTCTAACTGCACACTCCTGCCACTGGGGTGCAGGGGAACCTTCTCCAAAAAAGAAGGCCTGGATTAGTGCTCAAGTTATACAAACAAAACTAGATCAGCAGGCCTGGATCTAGTTTATGCTACAGCAAACAAGGCGCACCAATTTCAGTAAGAAATGGTTCAGATATGCAGGCACTATAAGCCTTTAACCAGAAATTCCCAGCTCAGAAGGAGAGAGTCCAGCCTCTCCTCCCTCAAGAGTGCAGACCATGAACCTTCTTAATGTAAAATAACTGGCCTGAAGCCCAAATGCTTAAACCAGAACTAATACACTTTTAGAATAACAGACACTGAGCCTTCAATCAGCAGTTCTCACTTAGAAGGATGTAAGCTACCTGTCCTGCCACAACAGTGTAGACCACAAACCTTCTTAATGTAAAACAACTGGTGTGAAGCCCAAGTGCTTAAACCAAAAGGCTTAGAATGATAGCTACACTTTAATCAGGTTACTAACAAGCAGTAATAATTACAATTGAAGAAGGCCTGGATTAGTGCTCAAGTTATGCAAACAAAGCTAGATTCAGCAGGCCTGGATCTAGTCTATGCTGCAGCAAACAAGGCACACCAGTTTCAGTAAGAAACAGTTCAAATATGTAGGCACTATAAGCCTTTAACCAGAAATTCCCAGCTCAGAAGGGCAGAGCCCAGCCTCTCTTCCCACAAGAGTGCTGACCACAAACCTTCTTCATGTAAAATAACTGGCCTGAAGCCCAAGTGCTTAAACCAGAACTAACACACTTTTAGAATAACAGACACTGAGCCCTCAATCAGTAGTTCCCAACTTAGAAGGATGTAAGCTGTCTGTCCTGCCACAACAGTGCAGACCACAAACCTTCTTAATGTAAAACAACTGGTCCAAAGCCCAAGTGCTTAAACCAAAAGGCTTGGAATGATAGCTACACCAAGCAGTAATAAATACAATTGAGTATTTTTAAGATGACGCAAAAGCAAAATAAAGTCGGAAGAAATGCAAATACAGTAAAAGCAGATGAAAAAAGTGCAAGTTTTTTTTGAGTGAGCAAATGAGATGGGCCCAGGAGGAGTATCCAAATGCAAATTTACAAGAGGGTCGGGCAGTTTCAAAGCCACCGAATAACAATGAAATAAACTACCCCCACTTATCACTAACTGAAAAAACAGAGCCACAACTTCCAGCTAGATAGTATTCGAAGCAACACAAATAAATCAATTTAAATGCTGTATTACTTGAAAAAAGTGCAGATAAAGATTTACTTAAATTCACTTATAGGTCCAGTTGATTTAATTTCATGTAGGTCTTAGCAGGCCAAAGCTCAGAGTTTAAGCAGAAAATAATTCAAAATGTACCACTTATATACGGCAGGAACTGAATAACAATGAAGTAAACTACCCCCACTTATCACTGGCTATTCAAGAATTCTAACAAGCACTAACTGAAAGAACAAAGCCATGACTTCTAGCTAGATAGTATTCGAAGCAACACAGTAAATCAATTTAAATGCTGTATTATTTGAAAAAAGTGCAGATAAAGATTTACTTAAATTCACTTATACGTCCAGTTGATTTGATTTCATGTAGGTCTTAGCAGGCCAAAGCTCAGAGTTTAAGCAGAAAATAATTCAAAATGTACCACTTATATAAGGCAGGAACTGAATAACAATGAAGTAAACTACTCCCACTTATCACTGGCTATTCAAGAATTCTAACAAGCACTAACTGAAAAAACAGAGCCACAACTTCCAGCTAGATAGTATTCAAAGCAACACAAATAAATCAATTTAAATGCTGTATTACTTGAAAAAAGTGCAGATAAAGATTTACTTAAATTCACTTATACGTCCAGTTGATTTGATTTCATGTAGGTCTTAGCAGGCCAAAGCTCAGAGTTTAAGCAGAAAATAATTCAAAATGTACCACTTATATACGGCAGGAACTGAATAACAATGACGTAAACTACCCCCACTTATCACTGGCTATTCAAGAATTCTAACAAGCACTAACTGAAAAAACAGAGTCACAACTTCCAGCTAGATAGTATTCGAAGCAACACAAATAAATCAATTTAAATGCTGTATTATTTGAAAAAAGTACAGATAAAGATTTACTTAAATTCACTTATATGTCCAGTTGATTTGATTTCATGAAGGTCTTAGCAGGCCAAAACTCAGAGTTTAAGCATAAACATTCCAAAGCAACATATGCACACACACATTTATGCAGATACATATATATATATATATATATATATATATATAGATACATATGTAAATACACATACACACACATAGATATGTACAGGAAGATACATATTTAGAGGGCGCACAGCATATTGAACAGCCAGTATTCCTACAGTTGCCACCTTTTCAAATGGACAGTGTATGATTCACACATACAAAAGACAATTGTTGCATGAAACATATACCCACAGAGAAGTCAATGGATATGACACCACACACAAGT
>NC_056751.1:93625178-93632678 GCF_019279795.1 Protopterus annectens
AGGGCACATCAGTAGACCACTGTTGCATTTCCATCTGCATCTGTACAGTTAGATCATGCATATGTGAGATGACATATATATAGTCTGTTGCTGCGTAGTAGTAATAAACAGATGTGCATAATCTATAGTATTGTGGGCTTGTACTGCTGATGTACTGTAATGCTGCACCCACCCTGTACCAATGTCACAGCTGTGGCTAGTGACAGCACATCTCTTGCACACTTATGTAGGTCCCTCTAGTATACCTCCAGGGCAGCAGCCTGTAGCTGGTGAGTATGGTGTCTGTTCAGGTTTTTCAATACACTGGTCATGTTATGGCCATGGTATATTCCATGCACACATTTAACACACCTACCCATAATGCACGCTGTACATGTTCACATATTGTTGCTGTTAACTGCACTGCATTACAGTGGTCACCATGATGGTGTATCTGAAGGGTATGTCAGGCTCCTGCAATATAACTATCATTCTGTCATTGCAAAATGTGTGCACAGAGATGAATATAATGGTGGGACAAATGGCCTACAGTAGGGACATGTGTGAAACATCACCCTTATACAGTGCTACAACAGTGTATATACCAGTATTACAATGGCAACTGTTACAGGTCTGCACTATATACTGCAGTCCACAACTCTTACAACCTGCAATGTGGTCCTAACATGAGCAATGAGTGTGTAATATAGAATTATATGTTAGGACAGCAAATATGGGGAATACATACCTTCACAAACACTGAAAGCATATGTGTGCACACACTCCAGCTAATATATAGTGAAAGCAGCTGTTGAGGTACTGGCCGCATGCATTTGTCATGGAAATGCATCTTCCAGCAAGTACACGTCCCCAATGTCACACCAAGAAATGGTCTGCTGTCCAAGATGTTTGGCCATCAAATGTGCCCACTTACCTGCAGCAGAGATAGCTGTGGTTTGCACACATCTTACATGCCATGGCGTGGACCCCATACCCAACAGGTAGCACCCAGGAGTTGGACATGTAGGCATACCTCACCATTGCATATACCATGGCAAACAGTGGAGACAGTCATGTATGTGACGAGGATGTATGGGACAGGAATAATGTAGGAAATAAACAGATGGCCATCCAAGACAGATGATGTCACGTGTAGCAAACTGGTCATGCAGGCTGCCTAGTAACATGCCACAACACTGAGAGAGTTGCAGGAATGTCTAGCAAGTACTAGCTGTGCAGTACCCATGTTTGCAATTGCCTGGACTCTGCAGATGTGTGGCCCATGGGTTAGGGTAATCAGATGGGACAGTTGTACCACAGGAAACATTAGCCAGGTCTCTCTACAGGTAGCGTATGCATAACAGAAAAGCTTCCCAAAAGGCATGCATTGCAATGTGTACTGGTGTACCAAGACCACATTGGAAACCTACAGACAGTATCAAGTAAGATACATGTGCTGCACAACCAACACCTCACCCCACCTCAGACCCACCATCCCCATCTGTACCGTGCCAGTGTACACCTGTATGTCTGCCATTAATTATCTCGGACTAGGCTGTTACATGTGGTGTTCAATGTTTGAGACACTGCAAACTGACACATGTGTAGGCCATAGTTGTCAAGCATCTGCAAAAAGGCTGAAGGTGGGGAGGGGGTGTCATCATGACACAACAGTGCACTACAGCAGGGATCCAAAAGATGCTATGAATGGCTGTATCTGTACACAGTCAGGGTCAGGAACTGTGGCAGACACAACCCTGACTCCACAGCAATAGTGACAGCAGTCTGTGAACTCCAATGGATGTGCACATGAGTTGACCTTGCAATCATGCAAAGTTGGGAGACATGTAGGGCAGACTGACCAAATACTGACAAATGCAGATGGCCCATGCTAGTATACCCCTGCCAGGAATAGTGACTGCTGTAGTACACATAACAGTAGTTGCAACAAACCATCATGATAAGGGCTTGCACACATATGCACCCATGAAGTATATGCATCTCACTGAGCATCAGCACAACTTACACATTTGTTTGACATTGCATTTGATTGTACAGGTCATATGTCACATAGGCTCATGTAATGTTAACATATGCAGTAATGTGGTCCCATTGCATATCAAGGAAGAGGATGTCATATAAATAAGGGTGTGTACACTCCCCATAGCCACGGTAAGGTTTGATGTTTGTCAGTGTAATTGTATCGTATTGGCCATACATGCACTGCTGATGATGACATCTGTAAATCAGACATCAGGCATTCACAAATGACATCTGTCCACATATCATCACATGTATGTGTCGGACAAACACATAGGGGCTGTGAGCAGTAGAGCAGACATAATTGACACAGTAATACACATTCAGCAATGGTGTGTACACCTGTGAGGTAAGGTGCATAGTACATGGCAGGGTGCTGAACAGGTGCACAGCAATACTGTGTACATGGGTGCAGTGTTTTCCAAGGGAAGGGGCATCACCTACTAACACAGCCCATGCATCACACACATGTATACTGTTGCTAGCATGGATTGACTATAGCTGCACTGCATGCTGTTGAGTACCATATGTTATGCATGTTGACAGATGGGTAACGGAAGGTCTGTGTGTAATATCTTTGTGCAACCTCACCTGTAAGTGTGTGTGTTTGGGTGGGGTGGGGGGTGATTTTGTCTGTAAGTGCAATCTGGTGGAGTGGATGGGGTTAATGTATGCAGGATGTGTGTGTGTATGTATGTGTGTGTGTCCATGTATGCACATGTGTGATTGTGGTGTTGTTCATACGTCTTGACTTCCCTTTGAAATTGTGCAGTACATGGACATGGACTGACACATGAGACACCAGGAATACTTGTCTGATATGTAATCTCGGGACAGCTGATAGTATAATAAGGTCTGTAGCATGGAACATGCATTGGGGGGAAACTAGACACCAGGTATACTGTTATAATTGCAATCAGCAGACAGGTGAAAGAATACCCATGTATGCAGCACTACAGATGCATTGGGAAATTACGAGACAACACCAGTGAGTGTATCCAAATATTACTGTTGTCCACATAATAAGTTAATAGAATAACAGATCTTGCATCTACTGAGCAATAGTTACGTATGTCACTCCAGTGCGTGACATTATTGAGTGACTGTAGTAGCCCCTAACATATGGGGGCCATGCTCACGATGTCTGGACAAACCAAGGGTGAACACTGGATGACAGCAGTGAGTCCCTGTAACACCGACTCCAATCAAGTCAAGGTGGTAATGGAGTAACGTCATGCTTTGTGATCACTTGCTTAGGCAATTAGAAGAATGATACGTTAATGACTGGTATTAACGAGTGTAAGTTTCCAAGTGTGATGCAGGATGGGGAATTTAAGAGAATAAACTCAGGACAGTCTGTAAACTCAGGGACAGGTAAGTATTATGGTGGAATGTCAGGGTGTGTGTGTGTTTATGTGTGTACTGTTAAGCAATGACATACAGGTCTTAAAGTGCATTTCTTGTTTTCCCCTCAAAGGTGGCGAGGTGGGTCAGGGTCCCTCCTGTAGGCAATCTGATGTTGGTGTCCATACAGATGCTAAAATGATGATAGGTGTGTTGAGACACAGGCGGGGTTGTCAGAGGCCAAAACTGCACCATCGTTTGACATCCCCCTTTTATCCACCCCCATCCCCGCACACAGTCACAGTGCCTATAGATACCCCATCACCAGTGGCCATAGCAGAAGGACAGTTGGCAGTTGGTGGTAGTGCACAGGACACTGTGCTATCTATGGCTGCTGTGTCTGGACACAGCATCCATAGCCAGATGTCCAGCAGGGTACCACATAGGTAGATGTATAGGGGTGCTCATGGGAGGGTTGCTGGTCATTGTGCCCCTGGCAGAAGTGCCATATCTGGTACCTCTAGATGCATGCTTCAGGCTGTCATGGAGGTGCAGGCATGTATGAAATGGTACACCAGACAGGGTCTGAGGCTGCAGAGAGCTGCTCTTTCAGCTGTGACAACATCCATGATCTTGCAAGTGCCCACGTTATTTTACAGAGGCCATGGATAGATGGTTGGGTGAGATGGTGGGACTTCTCGACCGTGGATTGCCCATGCTAGAGCATGAGATAAGAGTGGTGCGATGGCCACGTGGACATGGGCCAGGAACACCAACAGCTGGAGGTCAACGTGGATGTGCAAGGACACCAATCCACTCCCATAGTGGCAGTACCAGCCCCAGCACTGCGGGGGGGCACTGTCCACACCGCTCCACAGCAGGCCACGTGCACATGGCCCTGGCCAGTCCCGAGGGGGACCTGGTTCCAGCAGACGTATGTCATCATCAGTGGAGAATACCATATCAAGGCTTGTACCTGGACATGCCCGTGGAAGCCCTGGCAGGCACAGTTCTTGTGTCCATGGCCAGAGGTGATGAACTGCACACTCTGCCAGTTATGGTCTGCAGCTGTCCAACAAACACCTGTATAGGGCAGCCACATGGCAGAATGGTGTGCATGCATACTCACACACAATACAAACACACCTAGGGCAACCCCATACCTACACACACCACATCACCACAGCCATATCAGTAATTAAAACCCCTCACTCACACACATGGTGTCAAATGTATGGCCCAGCCTAGGTCTCTGGCAAACCAACAACACACCCTGTGCATATGATGATAACTGTACCACATCCCTGTTATCCATAACATCGATGCAGGGACAGGCTAATATGATTCTGATGCACATGGTGACTGTACTACAGTGTACTAATATACTGCTGTGTAACATGTTGTCAGCAGTAACATTTAATGCTTACATGTCAAGAAGTGTAGCTGCCCAGCCATGATGCATTATAGCTGTTAATAACACTGATTGATTGTGGTCTCCATAATGTTATCCGTTTGTGTTGTAGGAGTCTGTGTCATCAGGAGGATGGTCTGCTGTCATATCTCACAAGGGGTATGGCACTCTGGTGACACCTTGGCTGTGCCATATCCTGGGTACAGGTGAACACGTCGCAGGTCTGTATAACAGTTACTGCCTGTGCCACATAGCCGATAAGTCTGGGGGTGGTGTATACAGGTGAGTGCATGGTGGCTGCAGTTAGCAGCCCTTCTACAGTGGGCAATAGTAGTTGTACTGGGTGGTACACACCACATGTTTACGTATAACACACACAGAGGCTTTGGTGCTGATGCACAGACAATACTGTACACATGGATGTATGTACCTGTGCAAGGAACCCATTGTAGCCTATATAATTCCACCAAGGCAGACTATGCAAAACAACACATTGTGGAATAAGCAGTCCGCTAGTTTAATGTCATTGACGATGGTACCGGCAAGGTATATGTCCCCTTCCCCAATGTAGTGCAATCCTCAACATGGTAAACATATGTGTGCTGGTGTGGGTGGCACACCCCTACCCTTTGGAGGGTGAGAGGTGCTGTAGAACTATAGATAATGTGATAGACAAATACCTATCCTGTTAACATGAACTGTACAGTATTACGGCCAGCTACACGGTGGATACACTCAAAAGTAACTGCAATGATGTTGGCTGTGTCTACAACAGCCACACCCAGCTCTCTCTCTCTCTCTATATATATATATATATATATATATATATATATATATATATATATATGGTTCCCATTCAGAAGCCTGAAACATCATAAGCCTGAAAATCAAAATCCTGAAACCAAAAGCCTGAAAATTCAGAATCCAGAAAACTCAAAATCCTGAAAGCCCAAAATCCTGAAAGCCCAAAATCCTGAAACTCAAAATCCTGAAAACACAAATAATGCTAATATGTCACTATAAAGACACTAATATCTACCAACTGACCCTGACCCTAACCCTAAGGTCCGTCACTATTGCACACTCACCTGAGCCGCGCCCTAACCCTAACTCACTTAAACCGCCTCTAACCCCAATATTTGTCACTATTGCATACATGCCTAACCTGCGCCCTAACCCTAACTCACTTAAACCGCCCCTAACCCTAACATAAAACCAACCGCACACTTACCTGACCCCAATGCATGACCTAACACCACAGGGCTAACAATAGCAAAGCCTGCACACCTATACAGTGGGAAAGAGGCCATTTACACATCTAACAGTAGTTGTGATGGAATGTATGTCCACAGGATACGTGCAACATGTTAGCACATGCCACGCAGTTCTTGGACAGATGACCCCCCCGGGACATGTATATTCTGCAACCTGTAGTAGATCCCTTCACATACACGCACACTCTTGCTTGGCAACACTGGGACTAGACCCCCTACCTAGGTATGTAGTGCTACTGATGTGTGTGGCTTTAATTGCACACACCACACAGCTTTTAGGATGAGGTGTGTTCCAGGTTACATGCAGAACATCCCCAGCCATGTACAGTATGGTCATGGAGAATGTAATGGTTGTATATGGACAATACATAGTGTGACATACAGTCATATACACATTGACAAACACATAACAGTCAGAAACACATCTGAGGGACCTGGGCCTATCAGTGCTAGCTACCTTGTCAGTGAGTCCATTGTGTTACAGGTAGATTGCACACAGCACATGCATAATTGGGCTGGATAGTCTTATCAGTTACCTGTATGGTTGATGGTGACATTGGTCACCATACAGTGGTACATGGACATGTACAGGGGGTAACATGGTGTAATGACAGTATACCCAGCACCCACACCCCACTGTGGATATTGTATGCACTGGAACCCATGATAACACTCTGACATACCCACAATCACACATTGACCAGGACTGCAATACAACCCCTTGTCCATCCCAAGAGTGCTACTACAGGGATATGCATCTAATGCACATGCCACAGGCATAGTAGGGTAATGCATTGTCATGCCTCTCCTATGGGCAGCAACATCACTATCCCTAATACTGTGTGGCAATGCGTATTGTAATAGGAGTATATGGCCTCGGAATGCTGTACCCTACATATATACACAAATGCATACATACACACATTTGCCAGACCTCAGTGGGTATCCCATGCCTATCAACCCCATTTGTACAACAGTGTTGTGCTGGTACTGCAAAGCCCAGGTAGCCCTTAGGGAGAGGAGCATAACAAGGTACATGTAATGTCAGTAATAGCCAACTATGGCAACGGGTGGTGTGGTGGGTGTGAAGGGCCTGAGGGTATTCCCAACTACAGGTCTACAAACACACAGACACTGATATTCTCAGTAATGCACATGTACACATTTGTCAGTACTGGGGTACATCAGTGCAGGTGTTCATAGGTGTGTACCAGGCTATTGTCCATGAAGAGATGGGAAGTGTAGGGGATGTGTGTAGAGTGGTATCATGCCACCTGCCGTGTGCCAGCAGGCCGTCTATCAACAGACACCACTGTGGTGACCCTCAGAGTGAGAGTGACATGCATCAGCCAATCATCCAGGTGCCTCTTGCACAGGGCCGATGAGGTGCTCCAGTTGACATGTATGCAACATGTATTACATAACATGGTTAGTATCTATCCTGGAGACCTG
>NC_056751.1:93637678-93654405 GCF_019279795.1 Protopterus annectens
GAAGTCCTGCTCACAGTGAATGAAAAGGGCCAACACCCACATGATGTTACTAGTTATAGGAATGTGTTTCCATGCAGTTGGCTATGGGAATGTTACCACAGCTGTTCCACATGCAATCAGCTAGTGGGGGACTGCAATTCATGCAGAGGCCATCAGCTGATCATGAGCATCACTTACAAAACACAAGCTGCTGCCTAAGCAAAGCAGGTGTACTTCTCCACATCCACCGGGGAGGGAGTGAGAGAGACAGAGACAATGTAAGAAAAGGAGCAGGTGGGAAGAGTAAAACCTCAGCATGTTTGTGTCACACACTTACCAGTACAGGGTTTCAACCCCCTACCTGACTATGTGTTGCTATTAGATGTCTATGCAGTTCTTGCATGCACCACAACGCTTACATGTTGGAGAGCTGTCCAAAGGTATATTTGATGGTGACTGACGTCAGCAACAGTGAAAAAGGAAGGATAAGGTCGGTGTAGTACACATGCCTGTCCACAAGAACAGGTGTCAAGGTTGACACAGCCACACTCTTTCAGGGACTCACACACATTATCACAGTTGGCAAGATCAGGATTAGACATCCTAACTAGCTAGTTTGCCACAATACAGTAATATGCAGGTATCACATGCCCCACAGGGGTTATCAGGATGATATATGGGTAAAGGGTATGTCAAGGTGTCTGATATCAGAAGGCATGCTTCAGTAGGCCAATGGGAGGTGTAGTGAGTGTGACTGGCATCCATATCATTATACTCCACACACACACACACACACACACAGGTTTGCATGTACTGACATGCATGGGTGCATTGCTTCACAGGTGTGTAGTGGTTGACTGTGCCAGAAGGCTGTACAAGGCTAGGTAAAGGGTATACCTTGGCACCAGGCCACATGACAGTGGTCTGCAGTGTGGCTTAGAGGTGTAGTGTCTGGATTGGCCCACACAGGTGGGTATTGTATTCACCATCCAGTCATCTGGGTTACTATTGTGGGTGGCCGGTGCTGTGCAATGCTTGCCATGTATGTGTTCTATTCTATATTCCATAACATGGATGGTGTCTGGGATGCGCACACATCCCACATGCATGTTCTGTGACATGTGGAAGTGTACCTGGGGTGTCTGGGGCATGTTGTATAGACAAATTATCAGCAGATGTGCCATTCCTGACCCCATGTGGTGAGAACTGGCAATGGACACCAGGTTGACCCTGCACCTACATTGACAGCATGATACAGATATTCACTGGTGTCAGTGGCATCTGTCCATACAGGATATGTGTATAAGAAATGGTATGTCCTTTGTGGGTTACATTTGCTGGCTCTACAGTTGTTGCAGGCATCCAGTGGGGAACATAGCGAAGGAGCACTGTATGCAGTGATTTGCCTATTTTAGGGATGGGGCAGTGTGCCATGTCCTCTGTAGTCCCATGCAATCACACCATGGTTACTATCTGTAGGCAATATGCAGGGAACTACCAACATAGTGGTTGTTGCCTAGCCAAGTGTGTTTGTGTATGAGACATGGGTGGAGAGTGTTCTCTGGGTAACACAATGCTTGCCTATATTGTTCCCCAAGCCATGATGTCACATGTAGGGATATGGATTGTCTACCCCAGCCTATCTGCTGTTTGACATCTGTTATGCTTGTAAGGTGGACATTATGATATATAATAGGTCCACCATATAAGAAATTTGCAAAACCCGCTTCACAATGAGTCCTGTTATTACACACTCACAGCCACCTCCACGCAGGATATGTATGACAAACACACACACACACACACACACACACACACACACACACACACACACACACACAGAATATGTATGACAAACATGCACACAAGTCTCACAGTTGCCATGTCTGAGATTAGAACTCCTACCTAACTAGTACATCATACTACAGTATTATGCAGTTATAGCACACGCCACAGAGATTACTGGGCTACTCTTTCTCAAAGGTGTATTTCAAAGTGAATGACATCAGCAGGAAGTTGTACAGACAAACAAACACACACAAACACAAAAACCCACAAAGTTTTAGAGTTGCCATGTCTGGGATTAGAACTCCTACCTATTACATCATGCAGTTATAGCACACGCCACGGAGATTACTGAACTACTTCTTCCCCAAAGGTGTATATCAAAGTGAATGACATCAGCAGGCTTGCCAAAGTAGGGCAATGGAAGTTGTAATGACTGTGAATGGCCTCAAAAGCATTGATTCCTACACAAACAAACAAACACACAAAGTTTTACAGTTGCCATGTTTGGGATTAGATCTCTTACCTAACTACTACATCACACTACAGCATTATGTAGTTAAAGCACATGCCATGGAGTTTACTGGGCTACTCCTTCCCCAAAGGTGTATATCAAAGTTAATGACATCAACAGGCTTGCCAAAGTAGGGCAATGGAAGTTGTAGTGACTGTGAATGACCTCAAAAGCATTGATCCCTACACAGGCAAACAAACACACAAGGTTTTACAGTTGCCATTTCTGGGATTAGATCTCCTTCCTAACTACTACATCACACTACAGCATTACACAGTTATAGCAAGTGCCATGGAGCTTACTGGGCTGCTCCTTCCACAAAGGTGTATATCAAAGTGAATGACATCAGCAGGCTTGCGAAAGTAGGGCAATGGAAGTTGTAGTGACTGTGAATGGCCTCAAAAGCATTGATCCCTACACAGACAAACACACACAAAGTTCTACAGTTGCCATGTCTGGGAATAGAGCTCCTACCTAACTAGTACATTATTCTACAGCATTATGCAGTTATAGGACATGCCACAGAGCTTACTGGGCTACTCTTTCCCCAAAGGTGTATTTCAAAGTGAATGACATCAGCAGCCCTGCCAAAGTAGGGCATTTTGAATTGTAGTGGGTATGAATGGCCTCAAAAGTATTAATCCCTACACAGACAAAAATACACACACACAAACACACACACACACACACACACACACACACACACACACACACACACACACACACACACACACACACACACACACTTGCCATGTCTGGGATTAGAACTCCTACCTAACTTGTACATCACACTATAGCATTGCACAGTTATAGCATGTGCCACAGAGCTTATAGGGCTACTCCTTCCCCAAAGGTGTATTTCAAACTGAAGACATCAGCTTGCCATAGTAGGGCAATGAGGAATGCAGTTTGTGTGCATGGGCCATAACCCATTCACCTGGAAGCAGATACACAACAGTCAGGCACACACAGGTTTATATTTCACAGGTACATGTATACAACTGTTAGATGACTACTGACTTGTACAGTCATGTTACACAGTTATCACAAGCACCACAGACACTATAGTGCTGAGGGATACCAGAGGCAAATGTCTACAGTGATTGACATTTGCACATCATGTGGATTTAGCTAATTGGATGTGTGCTGGGTGGGACAGGTTTCATGCTGGAAGGCTCTTTGTCACTGCCTGTCACGCTCTTCCACACATCTATGTGTGTCTAATTTTGGCCTAATATAGTGTGTTGTCCTTGGACATATGTAAATATTCCTATCCAACATGTGTGCAGAGCATGACTGGTGTGTACTGAGTGTGTGCACAAACATCTGTGACTGTCAGATATGTATAGTCCACTGTTGTTGTCAGACATGGGCTTTGTTTCTGTAAGTGTGGGAGCATGCCCAGTATGACCTTCTGTATTGAATGTGTGAATCCATTCCAGGTAGGTTGTACTCCAGTGCAGGCTTTTGTATTCTACACCTACAGCTAGCAACCTGTTTCTGTGGGATATCTGTAGATCGGTTGACAATATGGGGTCAAAATGGGCAAATGATAGTAGGTTACTGTAGGTAATTGTGTCTGTGCTGCTTCTGCTACATGGTCTTGGTGTTAGCAGAGATATTCAGACATATGTACTATTTTACACTGTGATGTTTTATGTCATCAAGTTCTGTCAGGTGTACATATTTGCTTGCAGTAATGTCTTGTGGAACACAGGGTGAATGCAGCTGTGTCCAGTATTGTGGTCTGTAGCCTACATATTCTTGCACAATCATGCCATTCTGGAGGGGAAGCTGCAGACATTTGCTGATGGGTCTGTGTAAATGGTTCGGCACCTTGGTACAGTGGTGGCTGCATGCTTGTGCATCCATTGACGTGACAGTATGGCCATATCCTGTTGTGGCCATACCTCACAGCTGTACAGATTCACACAGGTTACCCAGAGGCAGGGGTCATAATTCTGGATATTACCCCTTCACATTGTGATTTACGAGCAGGTTTGTAGCCACCCATTCCTATGTTTGCAGGCAGGGATAGCATATGCACATGGCTGAGTTTCAGACTTCACACACTCCATGCAGTCCATGCTCCTACCCCCCTATTATTCTATCCTATTCCAAACATTATGCAAACATTATCTGATAGGTTCCCTATAGTTATCACCTCATCCCAGCAGTAATTTGGTGTTGGTCCACAGTTCATGCAGGAGGACATGGTGGACATGTTACTGGGATTTGTCGACATGGCCTTGCATTTGGGTTCTGTGGACTGTGTTATGTTATTTGGGAGTCCATGACATAACATACATTGGCAGTACAGGTGAGACACAGGCCTTTGGCAGAGGACTGTAAGGCATTTGGTAGTGATGCAGGCCAGCTATAGCAGGCCATTGCATTGTGTCAGTCCTACAGTCCCAGACTGCAGGAGACTATATTCCCCTTGGGTGACAGGGTATGTGTGCAAGGTGTTAATGCCAATACTTTCTGTGATTATTGATCCAGTGGTGTGGATGCTGGCAGGGTGATGCTTACAGCTAGGGACACACCTGCATGGGACACCTCTTCTGCATGCTGCATTCTTTGGCTATTGCCATAGACTGGTGGAGGTCATATTGTACTCATTCCCAACAGCAGGGATAAGACCTGTGAGGTACCTGTGGGTGATGGTGGGGTGTGCCGGGGGCATGTATGCTATGGACACTACTTGTATCTGACTCACAGATATGCATGGGGCATTCCACTTATGCTGGCTTGTGCAGGGACAGCAGCAGTTTCTCAATAATACTTCATACCTCTGACCTTTGTGGTTTGCTAGTGTTTGGCCAGACGGCATCTGTATTCCATTCTACAAACCCAACTAATGTGCTGCTAACCTGTATGTACAATTCCATAGGTGTGTCCATTTGACAGTAACATATTATACACTGTCTGTCTGGGGTACTTCCACCTGTGTACTGTTTGTATGTCTGGGCCCACATTCATGCCATGTCCATCTTTCAGATGGTGACAGATATTACATCCAAACATTTACTATGGCTTACTGCTGGAATGTGTTTTGCTGGGATGCATTGTGTTTGGCACTGCAGTTGTGAGAACGTGGCCCTGTCATCGGCAGTACTGGCCAATGGCCACCAGGACAAACCTCACCATGCCTACATACTGACCACTCTCACACAATATACAACACATACCAACCTAACACATGCAGACCTGCATATTGTACACATGCTACAATCTATCCTGCTACGTTGGCCAGCTCAGGTAATCTGTGCTCCACTGTTATTATACCTGCACATACATGTTACTACATTTCTACATAGGATTGTGGGGGGGGGTCACACTTGACACTTGTTCACATTTGCTATGACTGTACTGGTATTTCAGGTAGTCCATTTCATTCTGTATTCTGACCTATCATGCTGACTAGAGGTATATCAGTGTACTACAGTTCTTAGGTTTGATTTACCTACATTTCAGTTTCAGACTTCGTACCCTTCAGAACTAACATTCCACTGCTGACCTGTTGTAGTCTGTCTGTGTAGGTCTGGAGGGGGATGTTCTCCATAGCCATCAATCAGAGGCCTTAGCACAGCCTTTGTTTGTGTTTGTCTACACCTGTCCTGCTGGCTGAGACTGTTTTTGGATATGTGAGCCTCCCTGACTGGCATGTGTGTGTCCTATGGACACACATTTGGCCCACCACATTTCCTGCAGTGAGTTTTGTCACCTTGTCTAGTACTGGCTACTATGGTGACACCAGTATTTGTTACAGATTTCATGCTGCCACTATAGGTGTTTACTATCTGCTGGCATCCCATTCCGCCACTCGATTCCCTTGCATGCTTATATCCATATCCTAGATACAAGTAACAAACATACTACTCCATTCAGAAATTGATAGGGAGAGCAACTTACTTTATGGCTGTGCCAGTATTGAGGATGGTGCTGGAGGGCTGACTATGTTGGATGCACATAGTACACTCCTTATACATGATTAAGCACAGGTAGTGTCATATTTGGCATCCCTTTTACTGTATGTGCGAGTCAGAGAGAGGTGTCATTCCCTGGGTTACTACTGTGTCAGTGCATGTGCTATGTGTTGCCTCTTTGCCACTGCCTGGGCATACTGGGCATGCCTCCTTCTGCCTACTGGGGCAGGCTCAGGTTGTTCCTCCTCCAAATCACTCTGTGCCTGTGCAGGCCTTGGCATTGGTAGGTGGCTATGTGGCCCTGCCCTGTGCTGTTCCTGCTGCAGCTATTTCCACAGGATCATATAGTGTAGCATGCCACATACGATGACAATTTGGGTACATGTAGCTGGTGATTACTGAAAGGCTCCACCGGATGTGTCCAGGCACCGGTACCATTACTTGAGCATCCCAAACACACACTCTATTATGATTCTGGTCTGTGCGTGTGCCTCATTATGGAGTTCTTGTTCAGGTGTGTGTGTAACCAGCATCCCCCACTAGGTGGCCATAAGGGATGTCCCCATTGGGAAATATTTGGTACAGCTACATCATATGCTAGATGTGGGAGTCGTGATAGCTTCCAGGGCAGCCATCACACACATTCATTATAATGCCCTGGGCATCACACATGACCTGGCAGTTGATGGAGGGGAAGCCCTTGCGGTTGATGTAGACCCTACTTTGCTCACTGAGTGGTGCTTTGATGCATATGTGCGTGCAGTCTATAGCACCCACTACCTCAGGGTATTCTGCTATTTGGTGGAAGAGATTCATATTGCTGGCCAATGCCTTATGGCTGTTGTGGAAATATACATGCTCACTGGCATGTGCTGACATGGCATCCAGGAACTGGTGGAGTACCCTGGATGCTGATGCCTGTTTGATCCCCATGATATCTCCAGTTGGCCTTTGGGAGGTACCTGTGGCTAGTATTCTTAGGCCTACACATACCTTGGTATCCACTGGGATGGGTTCCCCTCTTTTGGTTCTGTGTGTGAGGTGTAGCCGGCACAGCTCAACAATTTGCTGTAGGAGGTCCCTCTCCACCCTATAGCACTCCACTATCTCCAGCTCATGTAGCCCTTAGTAGGTTATCCTGGGTCTGTACACTCTTCTCCTTTTCCTCACTGTGGGTTGGTCATCAGCATTCTCATCCTCACCACCTCAGCCTCTTCCACATGGTGATGTATGATAGCTGCTGCAGCCCCTATTACTTTGTTGCTTTTGTTTGGTAAAATTTCCCCACTTGTGTGCACCGGTGATGTAGAATTTGTGGGAAAAAAAACAGAGGGAAAGGTGTTTGCATAGTTTATAGTAGTGTGCTGGGCTGGGCCACTGCCTGTGCAATTGGCTGATTCTGATACATTTCACCTGCCAGCTATGCTCCTTGATTAACTTCCTACTGCTTTTTTCTCTTCCCATTGCCTTCCTGTTTAAGCCCAGGGGCACGCTGCACAAACACAGTGCTCAGATGTGCACAGAGCTGCTATTTCTTGGTTAAATTTTTTTTCCCTTGAAAACATGGTGCGCGGCACGCACACCCACACAGGCAATGTAAACAGTGCTTGGCAGCTTCAGACACACCCCCTTGCTTAGCTCTTCTAAGCTAAGGGCAAACCTGAGCCACAGGGCTCCAAAAAGCTTACAGTATGCCTGACACAGCCCTCTATGATGTCAGCTAGCTGTTAGGCTTGCACCATGGCCTTCCTGCACGTACATGGTTAGCCATGAGGGGGAATCTGGGATTCAGTATCATTCCCCTCATTTGCATAGGATTGCCTGCTAATGCCTAGTTACAAGTCTGACACTGAGCTTTCCCTCTTACCAACCACTATTTACTGACCATGTTGTCTTCTGCCTGCCATTGAGTATAATGGCAAAAATGTGATTTTGGATAGAATGCTTTTTTCAAGTTTTTTTTTTTATTTTTGGGCCGATCCCATTTGCAATCTGCTGCCCTACACTTAAACAGCCGAAATCGGCCAAAAAAAAAAAGTTTTTTTTTTTTGCAACTGTTTCCATGCCAGTGGCCATATATTCTTTCATACCTCTCAACTGTACAGATTTTTGCAGAATGTCCAGATTATTGCCTCATATTTTTGGTCTGTTCCTTATTAAAATTGTGTTCTTTTGACAAATTACTGGGATGATCTAAGGATTAAAGTCACTGACTAATGACATGCATTTGAGTTTCAGATGTCATATCCTTCAGAAAATGCATGCTAACACAAATCCTGTTATTATAGCAGCTTTCTAAGAGCAATATTTAAAACGTGTCCCTATTTTTGTGCCTTTGTCCCCGCCATTATGTCAAGCTTTTTCCAGATTTCATGTGCTAAGAGGTTGAGAGGTATGCTTCCTCCCAGCTCAGTCTGCTGATTTCCTGTGTCACACTTTAAGAAGTCTGACTGGCACTCTTTAGATGCCTATACAGGCTCCTCCCCAACAAAATCAGTACACTGTTTCACTGCCTGTGACCAATACAAGGGTGTTTTTATCATCTGGTTCAAGCCCATTCAGGAAACACACCAAGTCATGTATTTGTAATCATCAGATTGCAGTTCTACAATTAGAAATTTTTGTTTTGCAGACATTTTCTGTTCAATTTCATCAAAAATATTTATCAACAGGTGCACCTCTATTTACTGGCTCTGCTAGCAAATCTTTTCTCTCCTCTATGTTGCTTCAAGCACACCTTCTAAAGCAAGAGTAGGGGAAGTTGTTTAATGCCCTGATCAAATTTCTCATAGTATAATCACCACCTCAGGTCTCCCCTGAACAGAGGCCACCAGCATAGTGGGTCTAACCCAGTCAACAAAGGATAAATAAATATGTTTTGGAATTAATGCATAATTATTTTTTGTAAGATTCTGACTTATCACAATATTTTCATCAAATAACTTTAAGACAGTAACAAACTCTTTGAGAAAAATAGGAGCGGTACTAAGCAAGCAATCATGGGGATCATAAGATGCCTTGTCATATGCATCTTTAAGTAGGCACACTTAAAAGGGTGGACCTTCTTCAAGTATTTAGTGGTACTCAACTCACAAACTAAGCAGAGCTGTATATAATAAACCTGATGTAAAATTTTATCTATCCATACAGTCATCAAGATCAGCCTTAAAGGTAGCTAAAGTAGTACTTAGTTTGACTTGTACTGGTAACTCATTCTACAGGCTGGGAATATGTTGAGATAGGAAACTATCCTTCAGCGAGCTTTGTTTATTTGCTGGTATAGATTTAGGCCTGTAGTGTGATTGTAGATACACAGGTTTTGTGAAAAACTAAGTGGTCAAATAGGATTAGGTCTGTCATAATTTGGAAACAAGATGCAGATCACCTTGGAGCAGCCAGTGGGCTGCTAAGTACAAGGAGAACCACGTTCATCTTCTGCGATAAGTACAAGGAGAGGCAAGTTAATCTTCTGGGATAGCGTGAACATTTAAACCTTTAATTTTCTTGGTTATAAATCTTTAGGGTCTTTTCATTTAAGTGATGTGCTCATGAATTTGTACATGCCAATGGAGCCAGTGTATTCCATGATGGGTCTCATAAGAGAAGAATGCAATGGTAGTATGACTTTTTGAATCTTAAAGATTTTCCCTCAGAAATTAACTAGGGCACATAAAAGAACACTGACAACCTATAGACACTGGACCCATCCCAGTTTGGTTTTGTTAAGGGAAGGTCTTGTCTACTTTACCTGGTAGACATCTTTGAGAGGGTCACCATGGATATGGATAAGGGGAAAATGGTGCATACCTCCTGCCCTGGCCTGACCACGATGTTCGATACAGTACCCCACTCAGATATTTTTGACAAACTCACGGAACAAGGCATAAACCCCTACATAGCTCAATGGCTTGCCAGCTGGGTCACACATAGGATCCAAGAGGTCAGAATCAGTGAGACCACCATCACCAAGAGACCGATCACCAGAGAAGTACCCCAGGGCTCTGTCTGTGTTGGGTCCTCTCCTGTTTGGCATCTACTTCTCAGAAGTCAAGGGTAATGCCAAAGGCCTCTGGCTCTCCAAGTTTACAGATGACTGTAAATTTAGAGCCATCATAGATCCCCCCCCCCATATGACACCAGCATTCTATAAGAGGGTTTAATACAAACAAATGACTGGTGTGAAAGCCACAGATTAAAACTGAATGCAAAGAAATGCATTATAGTGCCCTTTGGAAAAGCATCCACCCAAGCTATAAAACACCCCTTAGAGTCAGCACAATAGTTAGGGATCTTGGAACATACGTAGACTGTAATCTGGCATTCAACCAACATACAGCCAAGATAATAAGAAAATCATTCTATGTCGCCCAACTCATAAGCAAGGGTATGGCATTAAGGTCCAAGGAAGTAATAGTACCAGTCTACTCATCCCTTATCAGACCCATCACTGAGTACAATGCCCCCTTTGGCATGTACCTAGCCAGGCACTTGCAACAGTTGGAATACCTTCAAAGGATCCTCAAGAGAGAATCCAAGGTATAAATACCCTGTCCTACACAGATTACTCAGTCTCCTACAAGATACTGAGAGGCAATCTATGCCTACCATATAAGGCATCCTCAGATCTAGCTATCATGGATCTCTTGCTCATCTGCAAGACAAGCAACATCAGAAACACTTGATCCAAGGAAGTGAACTTTGTCTGCAACATAAATCGAACATTCTGGAGGGGCTCATACGTGTCTCAAAGGATCCCTGTGGTACGGAATAAGCTCCCCATCTATGTGAAACAGAGTTCATCCATGACCCTGCTCAAAAGAAACCTTGATCATTGGATGGGAAATCACAAATTCATCCCCAGCCTGGCCCCCATGTCTCTAATGGTCGGAAGTCAACAGTAACTAAATTAATCCCCAACTAACATACTCCCCCACATAACCTTTAGCTACCCCCTTAATAACATACCCCACATTCAAGAAACTCTGGACAAAACTGGGTTGGGTTGCACAGCTAGGGTTGTAAAGACCCTGATGGCCATTAGTCTATTATGAACCTATGGAAAGGATTTCTTGGCTATGGTGGAAATATGATGACTGAATGAGAGAGACTTATCCACTTAAGTACCTAGGCCTTTTACGACTGCATCTGTCTGATAAACAGTACAAGTTATAATATATGAGGTGTGAGCCGCTTTTTGGCTTAACAGTTCTACACTGCACTTTTTGGCATTTAGCTTGAGATTGTTTTCAGTATAACAGGTGTGTTCACATTGTAGCTGTTGCTGGAGCTGTTTATTATCAGTGGATCAGCTAGTTTTCTTTGAAATCTGTAGCAACTTTAACCTTGTACTCTGCTTTACATTTTCGAGACATGCTCTTAGGTTTCTTACTAGCATGTTTCAGTGTGGTCCTGAAATAGACGGATGGCAACTTCTTACAACTACTACATCTGTGTCTACCATCTACTTAATGCACTAGTCCACTCAGTCTGAGCAGTTTGGCATAACTGTATATGTCATCTAATATTCATGTACGTCTCTACTATGGCTGTTTGTCTGTGAATATTCTCCCTGTCTGTGTGCTCTTCTTTTCTTCTTGCTCTATCTTCCCTCCTCCACAATTTGCAACTTTGGTATTCCCTGCTGCCTGTGTGCTTTAGATATCAATAGGTGATCTGTACATTTAGGAACACTGCTATAATTTCTATATGTATGTGAAGTGACCTTTTGTCCATAGCTCCTGATTGTAGTTAATCATTTATACTTGAATTTCTGTTGGAGTCTCTGGTTTCTTCTCACATCCTAAAGGCATGTTGATAGATGAATACATGAGCCTCTGAACTGTCCATACATGAGCAAGGTATGTGTGTGTGTGTGTGTGTGTGTGTGTGTGTGTGTGTGTGTGTGTGTGCTCGAGTGTGTGTGTGTGTGTGTGTGTGTGTGTGTGTGTGTGTGTGTGTGTGTGTGTGTGTGTGTGTGTGTGTGTGTGTGTGCATGCTCCCATCCTGCTATAGATTGCTATCCTGTTAAGAAATGGTTCTTTGCCTTTTAACCTCTTACTATTGTGATATGTTCCTAAACATCCGCAAATCTGAAAAGGATAAAGATGGTATCAGACATGCATGGGCAGGTGAATAGTTCTTACCTTTGCACCCCTATTTGGATTACTGATTGAAAGTAATGTATAAAGAGCATTAAGTGTATAAAATACTTTTATATGATGGAGGAAGTGAGTTATATGCAGGTCAGGAAATTAATTATTTAAAATTTGTTACATTCTCACCCTATTCCATCCAGCTGTTCAGTTAATTGGAGCATATTGCTTGTGGTTGCACTTGTTAATTGGCTTATTTTGTTACTGCAAACTTGCTTGTCATTATGTACATATAACATGTTGACTGTATTTAGTTATTTTGTTAACTTTTCTGATCAAGTCCCCTCTGAAAATAAATCATGCCTGGGAGTTCCCTTCTTAAGGAAAAGTTAAACAAAAATATTATGAAGAAAATCTACAGAATTAATTTGAAATGTAATTTGTACTGTACGTAACAAGTACAGAAAATCTATGTCACTTTTAACCATATACATATATATGTATTCGCTCTTTGTGGCCAGATGCCCTCCATACCCCGTTCCCAACAGATTCCTCTGCCATGAAGGGTAAAATATTCCAACTCTGTCTGCTGCATTTTTATTATCTCTGCTGTTTAGTGTGCTCATGCTGTTAGTATACTGTTAATTATTATCACTGCTGTTTAGTGTGCTCATGCTGTTAGTATACTGTTAATTATTATTGCTGCTGTTTAGTGTGCTCATGCTGTTAGTATACTGCTAATTATTATCACTGCTGTTTAGTGTGCTCATGCTGTTAGTATACTGTTTATTATCGCTGCTTAGTGTGCTCATGCTGTTAGTATACTGCTAATTATTATCAGTGCTGTTGAGTGTGCTCATGCTGTTAGTATATTGTTAACTATTATCGCTACCTTCTAGTGTGCTCATGCTGTTAGTATACTGTTAATTATTATCATTACCTTTTAGTGTGCTCATGCTGTTAGTATACTGTTAATTATTATTGCTGCTGTTTATTGTGCTCATGCGCTTAGTGCACTGTTCATTATTATCGCTGCTGTTTAGTGTGCTCATGCTGTTAGTATACTGTTAATTATTATCGCTGCTGTTTAGTGTGCTCATGCTGTTAGTATACTGTTAATTATTATTGCTGCTGTTTAGTGTGCTCATGCTGTTAGTATACTGTTAATTATTATCACTGCTGTTTAGTGTGCTCATGCTGTTAGTATACTGTTAATTATTATCACTACCTTTTAGTGTGCTCATGCTGTTAGTATACTGTTAATTATTATTGCTGCTGTTTAGTGTGCTCATGCTCTTAGTATACTGTTAATTATTATTGCTGCTGTTTAGTGTGCTCATGCTGTTAGTATACTGTTAATTATTATTGCTACCTTTTAGTGTGCTTATGCTGTTAGTATACTGTTAATTATTATTGCTGCTTAGTGTGCTCATGCTCTTAGTATACTGTTAATTATTATCACTGCTGTTTAGTGTGCTCATGCTGTTAGTATACTGTTAATTATTATCTCTGATGTTTAGTGTGCTCATGCTGTTAGTATACTGTTAATTATTATCGCTGCTGTTTAGTGTGCTCATGCTGTTAGCATACTGTTAATTATTTTAGCTGCTGTTTAGTGCGCTCATGCTGTTAGTATACTGTTAATTATTATCGCTGCTGTTTAGTGTGCTCATGGTGTTAGTATACTGTTAATTATTATCATTACCTTTTAGTGTGCTCAGGCTGTTAGTATACTGTTAATTATTATTGCTGCTGTTTATTGTGCTCATGCGCTTAGTATACTGTTCATTATTATCGCTGCTGTTTAGTGTACTCATGCTGTTAGTATACTGTTAATTATTATCGCAACCTTTTAGTGTGCTTATGCTGTTAGTATGTTAATTATTATTGCTGCTTAGTGTGCTCATGCTCTGAGTATACTGTTAATTATTATCGCTGCTGTTTAGTGTGCTCATGCTGTTAGTATACTGTTAATTATTATCTCTGCTGTTTAGTGTGCTCATGCTGTTAGTATATTGTTAATTATTATCACTGCTGTTTAGTGTGCTCATGCTGTTAGTATACTGTTAATTATTATCGCTGCTCTTTAGTGTGGTCATGCTGTTAGTATACTGTTAACTATTATCACTACTATTTAGTGTGCTCATGCTGTTAGTATACTGTTAATTATTATTGCTGCTGTTTAGTGTGCTCATGCTGTTAGTATACTGTTAATTATTATCGCTGCTGTTTAGTGTGCTCATGCTGTTAGTATACTGTTAATTATTATCACTACCTTTTAGTGTGCTCATGCTGTTAGTATACTGTTAATTATTACTGCTGCTGTTTATTGTGCTCATGCGCTTAGTATACTGTTAATTATTATTGCTGCTGTTTAGTGTGCTCATGCTGTTAGTATACTGTTAATTATTATCGCTACCTTTTAGTGTACTTATGCTGTTAGTATGTTAATTATTATTGCTGCTTAGTGTGCTCATGCTCTGAGTATACTGTTAATTATTATCACTGCTGTTTAGTGTGCTCATGCTGTTAGTATACTGTTAATTATTATCACTGCTGTTTAGTGTGCTCATGCTGTTAGTATACTGTTAATTATTATTGCTGCTCTTTAGTGTGGTCATGCTGTTAGTATACTGTTAACTATTATCGCTACTTTTAGTGTGCTCATGCTGTTAGTATACTGTTAATTATTATCGCTGCTGTTTAGTGTGCTCATGCTGTTAGTATACTGTTAATTATTATCACTGATGTTCAGAGTGCTCATGTTTTTAGTATTCTGTTAATTATTATCTCTGCTTAGTGTGCTTATGCTCTTAGTATACTGTTAATTATTATCGCTGCTTAGTGTGCTCATGCTGTTAGCATACTGTTAATAATTATCACTGCTGTTTAGTGTGCTCATGCTCTTGGTATACTGTTAATTATTATCGCTGCTGTTTAGTGTGCTCTTGCTTTTAGTAAACTGTTATTATCGCTGCTGTTTAGTGCACTCATGCTGTTAGTGTACTGTTAAATATTATCGCTGCTTAGTGTGATCAAGCTCATAGTATACTGTTAATTATTATCACTGCTGCTTAGTGTGCTCATGCTGTTAGTATACTGTTAATTATTATCGCTACCTTTTAGTGTGCTCATGCTGTTACAATACTGTTAATTATTATCACTGCTGTCTAGTTAAGATATTGTGAAGACACCCTAGTCTCTGGTACAGAAGTAGTCACCTTTGGTTCGTAGACATCTGTGTTCTGTCATTCTTATTTTAAGTTGCTTATTGGTCAGGCTTTTTTCTTGTTTAGTTATGGGGCTTGTTTTAATACTTTGCCCCCAGATGCATAGTTCCTGATATGCATCTAGACTTGTTGCTCCATAATCGAAGAGTTTTGTTGTTTTGTCTGGTGCGCTGCGAGTGTGTATGGCTCGCTGTGCCTGAATGTAGTAGTTTTGCTGTTATATGGAGATTTTTTACATTTTAAATGATTAGGCTATACTGCCATCTATTGGCGACCTATAAACATTACAATTACTGCATGTTTCTTTCTCCGCCTGCAGCGACGTTGTTACGTAGCGCAGGTGTGTGTTTAGGAACAGAAAGTGTTTTGTGTATATGCGTGGATGTCGTACATCGTACATAGCAGTAGTTTTAGGATTGCTTTATTACATCTTGGATTACAGCTATTGGTTCGATACACTTACTTTTTTCTTTTCTATATGGTAAGTGTTCTGTGTTACGGGTTTGTTTACTCGTACGGGTTTGTGCAGTCGCTCACTTGAGTTGGCTCACTTTAAAGCCCCTTTGAAACTGTCCATACGATGTGCCTAAATGTTTAATGTTTCTGCTTTAACACACAGGCAGCTGCTATTTTTTAAATTTTGGGAACCTGATCACTTTTGTACATATAGCGGACGCCTGCTAGAATGCAATTTTAATGTATTTGTGTACTTCAGTTAGTATGGGGAGGTCTGCCAGCATGACATATATTCATGCTTGTGTATATAATATGCTTTGCTATTTTTTATGAGAAATGCTTATTTTAATGTTGTTTTATTGAATCCATTTATGAGATTTTAAGATTGTAATAACTTTTGCCCTACATATAGCTGTTTTTGTACTAGTCAATGTGGATATATACCTTTTTATTTTTTTTCTATGTGTTTTTTCAACTATACCTCAGTTGATACATTCATATGATGATACTGTGGTTGACTAGTTTTGATTGGTTTGGGCTCGACCAATTACTAGAGCTCTTAAGATTTTTAAACCTGCTCAGTAGTTACTGCCTTGTAAAGTCTGAAGAAGCCTAAGGGTGAAAGCGCTTACTGGAATAAACCTGTTTTTTGATCAATTTTGGATGCTGGATTTCTTCCCTGGAGTTTTATAAGTGAGTTGTATGCCATTTGGAGACCACACTTGAACTTTATGACTTTTCT
>NC_056751.1:93654905-93689905 GCF_019279795.1 Protopterus annectens
TAATTTCCCATTAATAGATGTAAATAAATAGATATTCTATCTTGGAGTCTTAATTCTGTCATCTGCCATCTTCAGACTACCTTGATGTACATGCACAATGTCACATATTAATGACTATGATGCTCTCTACACCCTGTTTGTAGTGGTTTCCCTGCACGTCATTAAATTTGGTTGCAACCAAGTTCCTGATGAAATATCATTGCTGTCACTGCTGTTGTTATCATAGTGCTGCATCATTCTGTGTATGTGTCATTACTGAGCACTGTTTTCAGAGTTTCTTCTTTCCCCATGTTGTGTAACTGTGCAGTTTATACATAAAGCTAATATTTCCTTGCATAGTCCACTGTCTTGGGCTGTCAATATTAGCTTTTCATCTTTTGGTTTAAATTTACCTCTCCTTAATCATTCCTGCGTTCAGTCCTGATTGACATGAGGTTGTTCCAAGAGTTTTCTGTACCTGCAACTATATTTATGCATTTCCTCATTTAGTGTCTTCTCCTCTGATCCTTCACCTTATATTCTTTTTTTTTTTTTTTTTGGCATATTCAGTTTTTGCTTGATTTTATCTGCTTCTGGTTTGATTTCCATTCCCGCTTGATGCTGATATACTTCTGCTAAATTAAGCAGGGAGACCATCCTAGATTTATTCTCATGTTTCAAAACTTTCACTACATTTGGGTTTTGTGAGGTCAACATATATGTATGCAGTCCTACAATTGCAGCTCTATACATGTAATCAGTTTCAAGGAGCCTCATACCTCCTTCAGAATGGGGAATATATAGTCTTGGTATACACTGATTTTTATAAATCATTTGATGAACATGAAGCATCCTTCTTTTTTTTCCTATCTAATCTATCCAACACCTTTTGGAGCCAGACCATCACTCAAAAACTGTAAGTTAGAACAGGAAGGGCAAATTGGTTTATAGCCTGGGCTTTGCTCCTAGATGTCAACACTGTTTTCAGTATTAATTTTAGTCTTCTAAAATATTCCCAAGTTTTATTTGCATTTGTTCATGTTTTATTGCTGATCTGTCATCAATTCCCAAATATTTACACACTCCCTCTTGCTCAAGTTCTTTTATATCACATTTCTGTCTCAAACTGATGTTTTCTTGGTGTTGCAGCTTTCCTGCTTTAAAGGTTATTTTTGCACATTTATCAAGACAAAATGACATTTTTATATCATCTGAAAAATTTTTGACCACTTGCAGTTGTGCTTTCAGTTCCTCATCTGATGAACTATACAGTTTTAAATCATTCACAAGAAGATGAGAAGTCTTTATACTTTGTTGTTTTCTGGGAGGCAAATTATAGCCATGACCTAATCTGATAAGTAGTCAACTTAATGGGTTAAGGACAATACAAAAAAGCAGTGGTGTCAAAAAGTCACCATGGAATATTCCCCTTTGAATTTTTATCCCTGGAAAAATAATTTGTTCTTTATCATGGCTTAACTGCAAAGTGGTTTGCCACTATTCCATGGTCGCTGTAATGTAATTGATCATTGTAGGGTGTATCTTATATACATTTTTAAGCACTCTTTTATCCATGAATGTGGGATACTGTCAAATGCTTTTTTGTAGTCTATCTGTGCCATAATCAGATTCTTCGGGTCTATGTTCAATCATCAAATGAAAAAAAATCACTGAACAGCCTTACATCAAAAATGTCATTCAGCGAAACTCCTCATGTGGGGGGCTGCACCCCCCATATCCCCCACTAATTATATATACCAACTCCGAAAATACACTACAATGGGGAATGGGCAAATTTCCTGATCCCTACCATAATGCAAGCTTACTTGAATGGCTGGATGAACAGGATGTTAGATGAAACATGCCATTCCATGCTTTTTCTGTTCGATGACTGAACATAGATCCCAGATTCTTCCTTTTTTTACAGTTCTCCATTATGAATTTATTTAACAACAAATGATCCTTTTCCATGTGACTTTCTTTTATTAACCTTTTGTTCTATTGCCATGATTGAGTTTTCTTCTAAGTGACTATAAACTCTGTCAGCATCAATTCCAGTGTATAGTTTATATGTTGTCAGAAGTTGAGTTATTGGTCTATAGTTTTTAGGATAGCTTGCAGGTTTGCTCTCAAGTAGGAGCATTGTTTTTCTGTTGTTAACCAGGCTGGTGTCTGTTCTTGGTGCGCATACAAATAGTTCTTATTCATGGCTAAATCTTCATGCAAAGCTGTTAATGCTTTCAGCCAGAAGTTAGATATTGCATCTCAGCCTGGGGTTTTCCATTTAAGAGCTTTTCTTAACTTAGTTGCAATCTCTCTGGCCAATGCTTCATCTCATTTCATATCTTGTACATTTGATCTTCTTATTCTTTCTTTTACTTCTTCTATCCATTTAGAATCTTTGTTATGTTCCATAGGATCTTCATAGATATTTCTCCAAAATGTATCTATTTCTTCTTTTTTTGGTGGTGTTTCAGTTCCTTTTACCTTGTTTACCAATTCTCTAAAACTTTGTCATCAATAAATTGCTTATTTTCTACTTTTCCTTTATATTTACCTGCATATCATCTAAGTTTTTCTGCCTGTACTATTTTTAGCTTATTTGTGATAGTGCAGAACAGAGCTTGATCTGTTCTGATACTGCACATTGCTTTTATCACGTCTGTCTTTCTGAGTATTTTTTTTATCTGTTTCCTCCTTTATACTCATCTAACAGTGACATCTCTTGTCTTAATTGCTTTATAGTTTTCTCTATTCGACACTTAGCTTACTGCCCTGTGTTTTTGTGGTTAAGACTTTATCTGTTATTAATTTAGCTGCACAGTAATGTATCCTATTTACTTCTCTTATATGTATGAATCTCTATGATAGATCCTAATTATTGTGTTAATTTCTGAGCAGTGTGAATGAGCTTATGAGAGTTTATTTTCTCTCAGTCAGTTGTAATTGATCATGTAATACACAATATATTGCATGCCAAATTTTCTTAGGGGAAGCATATATAATTACAATAAGTCTGCATGTTTATTATTATGTGGTATAGCTGAACACTTTTATTCAATTTGTTATTCTAAGAACTGTATATAATGCTTCACATCTGTGCTGACTATTATTCTTATATACGTGCCTTATATTTTTTATTCTTATGTAATATATCTGGAAGTAACTTTTTATGCATGAGCAGTATATAATACTTCATATCTGTGTTTTCATTATTATTGCATCATATCTGAAGCTTGCCTTTTTCATTTGTGGCTTGTTTATGTTTGGATGCCTAAGATGGGAGATTTACTCTCCTGGTCACAAGGACTGAAAGAGCTAACCCATTTAACAAAATGTAAATAAATAAAATCTGCTGTGGAATAAGAATGACAATTTGCCAGTATATGCTGTTTTAATTCATACCTTATAGTCAGAATAAATTCCTTTGTTAATCTGTTTGAAAAAGTACATTGGTGGGATAACTAATGCTTTATTCAGAGAGTGGTCTGCAATAAATCCTATGCCAGGGTAGTGAACTGATTGTAATAAAATGATTACATCTGAAATATCTGTAAAATATAAAAGTTAAATGCTGGAAAGCATCACTAACCTATCTTATCTTGTTTTCACTCATTTCTCAACGCAACTTAAAGAATGTCTTTCAAGAAAAGCACTTCTGAAACAGCTGAATAAATATGATGGAAGAATCTTATTGAATAAATATGATGGAGGAAATATACAACAATATACTTTGAGCTGGATCTTGTATGCAACTGTGATGTATTGTCAAAATACTCAGGGCTGTACTGTACCCTTACTGATGACCCACAGAAGGTCTGACAAAAAGTGTGGGCCAGATTCAGGAAGCCTCCGTGTAAGAGTTATAACTCTTACACGGAGGCTGCAGTTAAATGGTGTGATGTCAGCATGTCATGCATATGCATGAGGTGCATGAGGCATGCTGAATCACACTAGTAACTCTTACACGGTCCATGTAAGAGAGTAGGGGGCGTGTCTGTAGGCTAAGCCCTGCAAGCGGACACGCCCCCGGAAGACTAGAATGGCTGAAAGTAAACAGCCACGAGAGAGGCCATGGAAATGTGAATAAACACACTACACAACACATGCCCCGACAGACCATCAGTGTATAAAGTGAAGAGATGTTATAAAATTAAATTAAAACCTTTTTTTTTTTTAAACCCCGTAAATGTTTGCTACTGTGTGCGCTCGTGTGCACAGGTGTGCTACTAACGCAATTGCAGTTAGCAGTCAGTGGAAAAGGATATAAGAACTAAATATGCAAAGTAAGCCAAGAAGTAATAGCTTAGCGGTAGAGTTGCTGGCCTAAGAGTAGGCAGGGTTCAAGCCCCCACAACAACCTTTTTTTTTTTTGTAAATAAGCACTAAAACGCCCCCTGACAGTATTGTACAAATGTAAAAGTATTCCCTTTTGTAAAATGCAATGAAATGGAGCATATACTTTGAAGTAACACAAGAATAAAAATAGTCAGAAATGTACTCATAGCTAAGCTGCTGTGAGACAGACTGCCCGTAGCTGAGTAGTGTTTAAAAAGCTGCAAACTGCGTGCCCGTTGCTAAGCACCGGTTTGACAGGCTGAAACTGTTTGCAACTAGCTGTGCTAAGCTGAACATGTGTGTCACTAGCCAATTGAGGGTTACCCTAGCGCACACCGTTTGCGCGCCGCTCCCACAAGCTAACTGCCAGTGCGCATGCGTTACCTCCGCGCAAACGAGTGCAGACCTGCTTTTAAGTGCTTAAAAGTGCTTTTGGCATATTTGATTGACAGGTCTCAACTCATATCTGTCAGGAAAATCAAAAATCAGTTGTCAGATTCGAACCCAGGATACCATGCACTAGAGTCAAGGTACTAAACCACTAAGCCATGACAGCAGTACCTAGAAATGCAGAAATAGCATATATATGGGATAAAATCCAGAATGGAGCATGATAAAGCATTTTCAGTGAAGTAGATACAATTCCAAAACGGCCAATCAGAGAAATGTGCGGGAAAAGCGGCATATATAAGCCCCATAGGTGGGAATACACAGCAGAAATGATTGTAGAACAGACCTGCAGTCAGAATGAGTGGAGTAGGTGAGGGACGTTGCTTTCGAGCACAGCGTTGGGGCGTTGAGGAGTCCAGATACATGGTCTGGCTCCTTGTCCATCATCACGAGGCCCAACTCATGCAGGGCCAGGTCTCATGGGGAGCGTATAGGGCAGAGGCATGGGACCAGTTGGCTCGTGATCTGACCAGTGCTACTGGCATTCCACGCACTGGTGAGCAGGTCCGTCACCACCATGCGGACCTGAAGTGACGCAAAGAAGACCAGTTGACCGAATGGATCCAGGAGGCCCGGGATATGCCCAACGCCCCACTACTGAGTAAGTTACATTTTGCTTATGTATGTAAGGATTTCAACTGGCCGATACCATGGAGATGTGTAGTCCAATATTACTTCTTTCATATTACAGCTGCAGGTGTCCGCTCTGCGAATCGTGAGATGTATGGCCGTAGGCTGGTGCGGCTGTGCCACCATGCAGGTTAGTAACCCCACCCATTACTTGTAAATAAATATTGTACTGTCGCATGTATCAGAACACTGCAGTGTATTGATTAAAAGTAATATAATGTGCAAGCAGGAATTGTAAGTCTGCAGGTATGGCTGCAACAAGTTCATCAGTATGCAAGTGTAACTGGAAATATAATTGATAGAATTAAACAGTGCTGTAATACAGATGTCCCACCATGAATTAAATATAGTGTAACCTGCAGTAGTCCCAAGAGTACAGCTTTAGAATCTGAGGTAGTCATATGTGAGATATATCCCCTGTTGAAATGCTGAATCATGACAGAAATGAGGCTGTTGGAAAGTGTTTGAATCACCACCAGTCTAACATGTGAACAAAGCCTAGAAGTACCAACCTGAACTGTGAAGTTGCAGGATGTGTGAGAGTGACAGAAAGGGTCATGTATGAATAAATAAAATAGTAATAACCCCTGAATATAGTAGCCCCAGTGTGTTTCTACAGAACCAAATGCATGTGGGAAGTACATCTTAATATCCCAAACTGATTTCAGTGTGTCAGAATCTGGAATGTGTAGGCCAAAGTCTGTATGGTGATCACAGTATACAATTTGCAGATAGAATGAATGATTATCTGACAGACTAAACAGCCATAGTTGTCCCCTGTCCTGTCATCAAAGTGTAGCAGGATGATGTATCTGATCAGATTAAACATAAGTAGGATAGTGATGTATTCGTAACAGGTGTAGCATGACAGTCAAATAAAGATAATTTGAAACATCAGCCTCAACTTAATTGTGTACCTATTACAAATGTAAATCAATGTGTAACATATGAATGTGTCATCTCTGTCTATCGCCACCCAACCCTATAATTCCATATAACAACACCCACTAAATAATGGTATGTGAACATTTCATTAATCATGGACATTTGTCCGTTTCCAAAATATATGCATGCCTGTTTGTGCATGTGCCCTGTTCATACCTGCAAATTTAATGGCCTGTTGCCATTAATCAACCCTGCATGTTGTTTGACTGTGTATTTCTGTTCAAATAATGCATGTGATATTGATATGCCCCATGTTCAGTGGTGTTAATATCTGGGTGTTTGTTTGATGGGAATACCAATGCATGCTGTTACAACTAATCTGAATGGAATAAAATGCCACTAACCCAAACTAACATAACTACTCACAAACCTAGAACGCTTGGGAAGGCAGGTCCCAGCGGACCCACCTCTCCCACCTCAGCTGGCGACTGCACCTGGCACTAGTGCCCAGGCCAGACCCCCCTCCGGTGGCCCTGTGCCACCTTTGGGTGGAAGCGCTGCAGGGGATGGGGCCCGTCCCCCCTCTGCAAGTGTGGCCGGAGGGGTTCATCCACTCACCCTCCAAGGTGTCCGGTCTGTGGTGCGAAGGGAGATCCAAGACTCTGTTCTTGGGCCCCTACACCAGCTTGAGGCTCGTGTGGCACAGCTAACGGCCCCGGCCGTTGCCCCGCCTACACAGCCCCGTCCTGGGCTGTGAAGGAACAGTGACAACTGCCTATGGGTGGGGATATCAGTTCCACTGTTGCCATCTGTGGGCTCATGCATCTCAGATATCCCAACCTCCGTCCCCGTCAATTGTGTAACCCCCCCACGTGTGTCATACACCGCCCCTGTATGCGTCTTGTCTGTCTTGTCTGTTAACCTACCCAACCTACCTCCCCAGCTATACCGACTTTCTTCACCTGACATACCACTCTCACCTGAAAAAAAAAAAAAGGGGCACTCTGTACCCACAAATAAATTACGCCCCATACATAGCTGTCCATGCCGCACACATGTCTGCTTGACATTGAAACAGTTAATTACAATTGGCTCTACAACAAATATTAATGTTGTCCTGACACCTCTCTCAGGGGTGAAAGGTTTCCAATGTCTCACCAAAATACATGGAAATGCACAGCTGTTGCTGCCAAAGACATGGGCATCTATGGGCCTTACCTACATCCCTCCTGCAAATCCCACGCTTGTTTCCCTACTGTCTTACCCTCTTTGTGACCCCTTTTTCACCACTTTCCTATCACCCCTTTTTCTTTTCTTTCAAAGAAATTAGCTGGTGTGCGCTTGTGTTAGCAGAGCTCACCGTCAGTGCAAGATGAGCTCAGCGCAAACAAGCGCAGACCTGGTTTAGTGCTTAAAAGTGCCTTTATGGCACTTTGATTGACAGGTCCTGTACTCAGTTTGAAAGTTTGCAAAGAAAAATAAATTCCCACTGTCAGTCTCGAACCCAGGACCTTGGTAACATTAGTCTGTATGACCTACCACTAAGCCATGCTTGCCTTACAAGAACACAGTGCTAAAATAAATATAACATGTAATAGTAAAAATCAGTATAAAAGCAATATAGGAGATGTACTATCTGAAGCATGTCAGGCAGAGTTTTAATGGCCAAATTACTGGATTCCCATACTAGGTCAGTGTTAACAGAAACAGCCCTGCTACTTGTTAGCTTGTACATAATAAAGTAAGGTAATGTACATATATGAAGGTACGTATATCTACACATACAGATATATAAATATATCTAAATACATATGAAATATAGTTGTAGGTGTCAGTATCCATACACACTCACTACAGGAAACAGTGAACATAAATGCAGCAACCTGAATCTGCAACACAGCCTGACCCCTGTGTGACCTACTTACCCATCTAACTGCTTAAAGGTGGCCTCAGCACTTTGATTGACAGGCCCTGTACTCAGTTTGAAAGCTTGCAAATAAAAATAAATTCCCACTGTCAGTCTCAAAGCCAGGACCTTGGTAACATTAGTCTGTATGACCCACCACTAAGCCATGCCAGCCTTACAAGAGCACAGTGCTAAAATAAATATAACATGTAATAGTAGGAATCAGTATAAAGGCAATATAGGAGGTGTACTATCCAAAGCATGTCAGGTAGAGTTTCAATGTCCAAATTACTGGATTCCCATACTAGTTCAGTGTTAACAGAAACAGCCCTGTTATTTGTTAGCTTGTACATAATAAAGTAAGGTAATGTACATATATGAAGGTATGTATAGCTACACATACATATATATAAATATATATTAATACATATGAAAGATAGTTGTAGGTGTCAGTATCCATACACACTCACTACAGGAAACAGTGAACATAAATGCAGCAACCAGAATCTGCAACACAGCCTGGCTCCTGTGAGACCTACTAACCCCTTTAACTGCTTAAAGGTGCCTCCAGCACTTTGATTGATAGGCCCTATACTCAAGTCAAAAGCAGAATATAAGCATACTAGTAGGCCCTACCACAAGACCATTGTAACACTAGTCTGTATGACCTACCACTAAGCCATGACTCAAATACAGGAATATAGTGCTAAATAAGTGGAACATGTAATAGTAGGAATGAAGATAAAGGCAATATAGTATGTCTACTACCCAAAGCATGTCAGGCAGACGTTTATAGTCCCAATTACTGGATTCCCATACTAGTGTAGTGTTAATAGAAACAGCCCTGCTAAATGTTAGCTTGTACCCAATAATGTCAGCTAATGTACATATATGAAAGTATGTATATGTACACAGATATATATATATATTTATATAGCAATACATATGACATATAGTTGTAGGTGTCAGTATGCAGACACACTCACTACAGGGAACAGGCAAGAGAAATGCAGCAACCTGAATCTACAACACAGCATGAAGCATGGGAGATGTACTAACCTTTACACTCACAGAACACTGTCAACAGCATACCAGCATGGTCCGCCCTACAATCTGAAAGGGCAACGCCTATCTCACATACCCTTTTATAGCAGTGTCCTGAAATCACAGTGAGACATGCAATCAGTACACACCTGGCTGCATGTAATTAGGAAATGCTGTCTTACAATTGGTGCAGAGGCCATCACATGGACCTATGCAGATACCTACAAAAGCATTGAGTACCCACACTACACTCATGCAATACATTCATTGCACAAAACCTACAGAGAAAGTGTGAGAGACAGAGAGAGAAACAAACAAATATAACGACAGCCAGCAGCAAAGCAGCAGCAAGCAGCAAGGAGCAAGCAGCAACAAGCACCACTGGCACAGCAACAGCTGCCACAAACACAGGTAATGCAAAGTAGCAGGTTAATCATGTGTATACTGTGACACCTCCAAATGTATCATAGTTCACTATCTATAGGTATGTCCATGAGATAGGTTGTGTGTACATAGTCCTGAAATATAAACATATGTAATATTGCTGTACATGTTGCCCATACTTAACACTTCCATAGCTTAGAACACAAGGCCAGTTGTGCATATGATGCAGTAGTTCCCAGGGTCAGTAGAGGTTCCTCCTCATTGGTGTGGGACCACTGTGTATGTATGGCACTGTTCAGGTACATATCCTGTAGTATGGCCAGGATTAATATCAGTCTGTCATGTGGTGCTATGTCCTCCAGGGGTGAATGTAGCACACATCCAGAGATACCATTTCGTAACAGTGATGCTATGTGTTCATAATGATGAAGGTGGCTCTCACCTGGACATGTGAGAGGATAGGGAGGTGACAGTCATCTGGGATAACTAATACCACATGTGTAGGAGAATGGGGGGGGGACCTGCACCTAAACTGTCTGCAACAATGTAGCCAATATCTGTGCATTTGGTGAATGTGAAGCATCTTAACACTGCTGACCACAGATGCCTTGCTGTCATGTGAATCTGCCCTGTGCTGCAGTAGCCTCCTACTATTGTTATACAATATGCCTGTATCTGTACTCCACTGGACAGGATTAATAAGTGGTGTGCAGTTGTTCTGGGTTAGATATGTGTGTGCACAGTACATGCAGTATGTGGGATGTCTGTGGTAAGTATATGCAAAGGTGCTGGTGGTGTGTGTTGTGGCTTCCACTGGCCCAATGGGCTGCATGGATAGCATCACTGTCATAACTACTGAATAACTGTGTAATTAAATGCATACATAGCAAGGTAGTGTACTGTGCTTGTGGTGTTGTTCGGATTTGTAAATCTAGGCTGAGTAATGTGTGCACATCACAGGGTTGGGTTGGATGGCAACACACATCCAGTATGTAGGGATGAACACCCAGAATGTGTCAGACGTGTCGCCTGTGCAGAAGTATCCGCCATTACCTGTGCATCCCCCACAACACACACACATGCAACATATGGCAGAAGTACTATAGCAGTACACACATGTTCATAGGTTCATACTAGACTATTTGCCCTAGGGCATTGGTAAGCCTAGTAGAATGTGTTTGTCTTCGCCACCCAATTACAAGTTATGCTGCTATGCCCTTGTCCGATGTTAGTATACTGTGCCTCCGTCTAACAGTGACATAGAAGTGATACCTGGGGTACAACTATGATCTACATCCAGTCATCCAGATTCCTATGGAAGAGAGTCAATGAGGGACTCTGCCTAACCTGTAGTGTGAGCTCATTACAGAGTGAAGGGAGCCTCTCGGTTAGGAATATGCCCTCCAGCATGTCCATGTATGTCAGTGCTGAGGTCCAGCTCTCCTGAGCATGTGGCTGTATGGGACTCTGATTGCCTGAGGTGCAGCATGTTCATTACTGCTGGGTAGGACATGGCTGTATATGGCATGCACAGATTGCCTCTGAACAGGCAATAAGCCACTGAGTCCAGCTGGATTTACTTTACCTGGGCAGCATATGACATCTGTGTGAGCCATTGCATCCCCTTGATGAGGTACTGTTGTCCTGTACCAGTTACTGTGGGTGTCTGGTTAGGTACATCCCAAAAGGTGCATTGTACGCAATTATAGGCTTGATGATGGATGAGTAAAGAGGCACAATGACCTCCACTGCCATACATGTGAATCCCTCATGATTAGCTGGGCTATATAACATGTCTCTCAATCCACATTGGCCATGTGGTTGACAAATGACAGACCGCTACCATGTTTCTTCCCAGGTCCCCAACCACGCCTTCTGTACTCAATGGCCTAACACCTATGTTGTACTGTGCCACCAATGTGGAGGCGTGGGAATCTGCATTGAATACTGATACTCCCCTCCTTTGCTCAAGTGTTGGGGCTGACAAGAATGGTAACAGCTATAACCTGGTAGTACTGGTGTGCTCCTGTGAAACCTGAAACAGGTACATGTTAATGCACAGATATCGATGTCCAGAATGTCAAGTAGGGTTTTGAGTGCGTGCATCCTTAGGTCTAGACTTCTGGTGTTGAGTAGCATCACTCTTACTTCCTCATCCTTTGTGATACAAATGGATGTGGGTTTGCCTTATGAGCCTTGCCTAATACAGGCACTATGGGAGTAGCAAGAGGCTCCCCCAAATTCCAATAGGACAGGGGCGACAGGTGCAAGCTGTCCCTAGCAAAGCATACCACCCCAAGATGGCAGGCATTGGCACACCTGTGAATGACATCAGTATGTCAGTCAATTGTTGGAAGGGATCATCGTGCCTTGATATTGTGGCATGGTTCTAGGTGAGGGTAGGATGCTACTCAAGGTCAGGGTCAAACTGTCTTGGGCTACGTGCTCAGAGAGCTCTGTACTGTCTCATGTCATGTAGTCCAGGGAGGAATGTGTCAGGCCATTCACACCAGCATGGACATTGACTGAGTCATACCTGTACTTGCCTTGGGGTTACCTGAGTGTTTGTGTTATGTGGCAGGTCATAGTGGCCGACAGGCTGCACACCGTGACCCTCACCTTGTTAAGCCTGGTGAACGTGATGTTAGTGTGCCTGATGATAGAGGCACCTAGTACAGGTGTATGAGGTGTGTTGTTTACTGTTAATGGCTGTGAGTGTTCAGCACATTGGCTTTGTGTGATATGTGTTGCACATGTTCGTTTCCGTGGTAGTGGTTGCATGGATGTCTGCTTAGGAGGTCTCTGCTGCATAGGCATAGCTGTGGTCCGAGCCTACAAGTATGTTCATGTGTGATCATGTGTTAGGTCCGCTGTTGTGGTAGGTCTATGTGAGACTGGAAGTGTAGTGTGTGGTCTCCTTGGCCACCTGACTGGTTATGGCGGTATTGAGTAGACAGAGCCTAGCCTCCAGTTTGGTATATGGTTGCATCACTCACATGAGATTGAATTTGTTGTTAGGAGGAGGGTTGTCTGTGTACATGCATCTGTTCCAACATTGTCTCTGGAGTACCACACTCACCAGCTGGACTGGGAGGGAACTGACAACTGACCTCTGGACATGCTAGAATACTATTCTGAATTCTGTAATAATTAATGATTGAAAACAAGGTCCAGTGGGGAGTGAGGGTGTACTGACATTACCTACAACTGCTGACTGATATAAAAGCGTCAGTGAGCAAGTGCCAGGTAACCTATAGTGCAATGTGTCACAATTAAGTAAATGCAACAATGAGAAGCAGTCACTTGCTGTCATGTGTAACATGGAAATACGTACAGTAAGCAATGCAGATATCAGTAGTGAGTCACAGACCTGTTGACAAGCTGTGTACTATGTGGAAGTAGCATACCAGTGAAATAACAAGCTAACAAATAACAAGCATATAAACAAAGGTAGATCCAGGAGGCCTGGATGTAGTGGTTGCTACAGCAAACAAGGTGTAGCAATGTCAGTAAGATACAGCTCAGATATGCAGGCACTATAAACCTGAACCAGATGTCCCCAGCTATGAATGGCAGAGTACAGCCTATTGTCACACACGAGTGCAGACCACAAACCTTGTTAATGTTAAATAACTGGCCTGAAGGCCAACTGCCCATACCAGAACTAATACACTTGTACACTGGGATCCTCAATCAGCAGTTTCCAACTTCAATGGATGAAAGATATGTGTCCTGCCACCACAGTGCTTGCCACCAACCTCCCTAATGTAAAACAACTGGTCTGAAGGCCAAGTGCTTAGTACAAATGACATAGAATGATAGCTACACTGTAATCAAGTTTTAACCAAGCAGTAATAAGTAGAAGTTAATACTCCCTGTATAGAATGTGTACCATGTATTGTTGAGATACTATGCTGATAACCTGTTTGTGTACCTTTCCAGCTTGACATGGCTCCAAAAAGGAACCCATCATATTCTGCTGCAGAGGATGACGTGATTCACCAGAGCAACCGCGGACAACAACAGGCCCACTCGCGCACCTCAAGTGCCAGCACCAGCCCCAGCAATGCTGGGTCTGTGCTGTCATCAAGACGCCCCAGGAGACCACGCACGTGGCTCTGGACAGTCCCAACAGGGAACTGTGTCCAGTCAACACACCCCTGCTTCCGATGACAGTACCCAGTCTGGGTTAGTACCGGATAGTAGCACCCCTGCCAGGCACAGGTATCGTGTCCGTGCCCACAGACACTGATCTGGATGACCTGACAGGTGCAGTCTGTGGCTGTCCACAAAACCCTGTACATGGCAGCCATTATGTGGGACTGTGTGCATGCTTACACACATGCAGAAACCTAACACCTAGGGCAAACACATACACACACACATTGCACCAACACCGGTCCACCCTGTACTGCTGCCCCTCACAAACACACATACACACACATGTCAATTGGTGTTACCAGTGGCTGGCTTGGGCATACCTAACCCACACCCTGTGCATATGATGACACTGTGCCACCTCCTGCATACTACAACATCGGTGCAGGTAAAGGCAAACACGTTGCTGATGCACAGGGTGACTACATAGATGTGTATAAGTAGTAACATGTTGGTAACTGTTCACTGTTCCAGTATAATTGTGTGTATATCCCAGCAGTCCTGCTGCAGTAACTGTATGACTGTCCTCAATTGTTATATGCACCCATACTATTTACCAAAGTGTACCAGCTGCACACCATCACATGCTAACATTGACTATGGCAATGCGCATCTTGTGCTGTTACGTAGATTCAGCTATATGTAACTGTTCTGTCACACATGCATTTATACACACCCTGCTACCCACACACATGCACACGCTCACCTGCCATTCCCATTATTTATCACCCTACATGAGTAGCTGTTGATACATGACAGGTACACATTTGAGAAGTGCACTATGTTGTTTACTACTGGCGTCCCCTTCTCTACCTGTACTCACAGGGTGCAGGCAACCTCATCGGTTGAAAGATGTAATGTGCATCAGGTACTGTAGTACCCTGATTGCCACATCAAACATGTTTCCCATATGGAAATGCACACACAGACACATCCCACATCCACACACTTGCCACATTCAGGCTTCAGAGCACTATCTAGGTATATTTGGGTACATGTGCGTGTTACAGTAGCATGTAACACCATACTGAGTACTGGCAGTTGTCTGTTGTCATGTTGTCTGTATAGAATAAAAGAATTGTTTGATTATCCTACTCCGTTTTGTGGACATTACTTGAAGAAGTGTTACCTTACATGTGTTATTGGTACCACCACCTTCTCTTTTGTAGTTTTGTTTGTATAGGGTGCTATCAACATCACTGCTTGTGAAGGGTAATGACCACCCTGCAGTGCATAGCCCCATGTGGCAAAAGCCACATCCCACCCCATCATTGTGCACACACACTAACCCCACCAACAGTAAAACACATACTTTCCATTTGCAAAATTCAAACCCATACCTAACTGTGTTATGACAGTAGAAACAGACACATTAGCAGAGTGTGCTATTTGCAGTAGTTGGAGAAATTCCTACTAATGCTGTACTTAGAGGGTGCTGACATCATCTGTGTGTAGGAGGAGGGATGTGCACCCTGTAGTGTGTTCTCCCAGTTGTCAAAAGGCAGTTAACCCTCCCAGCATAGTGCACACACATAAACCCCACTCATACTAACACACATATATTCCTTTTGCAGGATTCAACCCCCTACCTAACTACGTTATGACACTGGAGAAAGACGCATTAGCAGAGCGCTATGCGAATTACTGGAGGACTTTACTACAGGTAATATAATTATACAGTCCTGACATCATCAGTGTTTCAAAAGGGGAATCTGCATCCTGTACTGTACTGTCACAGTTGCTAATAGGGACATTTCCAACACACACATCGATGTGTTTGAGGTTTGCATATGTGGGGCATCCAGTACTGCAGTGTGATGAGTATATGGTTTGATTGCAACAATGAGGATATACTCCGAGTGGTGAGCTGTTTGTACTCATGGTTGTGATGATCAGGTCTAGTATATCTTCCCCCTTGTGGGAAGGTTGGTTACCTGTTCCATAGCCAAAGAATGTATGATCTATGTGAACCCTAGAGCTTGGGTATTGTGGCTTGTGTAATGTTCACAGTCTATGTTTGGGTAGCTAATGTCACCCAGTATGATGGTGTTTGCAGAGTAATCTAAACTGTCCTGTGTCAGCATGAAGGCTGTGTGGGAGTCCTGAGTTTGAGAGGGTGCTGTAAGAGCTCCTCTGTGTCTCTTGCCATGTGGTCCAGGGAGGTACGTCTCAGGTTGTTTGCACCAGCATGGACAATGTCTGCCTCATAGCTGTACTTGCTGTGGAGTGACCTGTGTGCCTGTGTTATGTGGCACATGCTATCACCCGACAAGTAGCTAACTGTGACCCTCACCGTGCTCTGTCTGGAGGGGCACGCCTGTCAACAGCTCATGTCAAGCAAGTTCACACCCCTCATAAATGATGTGGAAACCTTCAAAGGCCCAAGGCCTGTTGACAATATGGACCAGACTGCAGATACCTCTATAAAGGCATTCTATGGACACATTCAGGAATGCATGGATCATGAAGCCATATATGAAAGCATGACCCAATTCTCCAAAGGCAGATGTCCTGGGTGCGGACACCAGCCATAAACGCACTATACAATAGAAGGATGACGCCACTACATGATACAACAACCTCCCAAAATGTGAAGGCACCACTGATGAGTATTGGAAGACAACTACAGGCACCCATATGATTGTCTAAGGCCATCTTTGAGAGAGGGTTCCACAAGCCACTGAGGATAATCACAAGGCTGCCTGTAGTTATGTTAGTAACCTGGGTGGTACTACCCAGATATGCTCAGAGGTAATCCAAGATGTCACACAAAATACAAAACATGCAGACATTGCCATCATCCTAGTGGGCAGGTTCAGTGCTGCCTTCTCCCCCCACCACACCAAAAGGGCACATATGTCTCGTGGCACAGTGCTGCCCCCCCTGACATCACAGATGCTCAGGTAAGAGATGCCCTTCCCAAAGCAATAAGCACTGCATCAATGGGAACAGACAGTGTCCCAGGCTGTGTCCTACATGAACCATGAGAAGAGCTACACCCAGACATAACACCACTGTTCAATCCCAGCCTTAATACACGGTATGTGGCCAGAGAGTGGCATACAGCAACAGTGGTCCCTCAACATTCAGGTGGTGCCTTCATGGATCCTAGACACTACTCGACCCATATGTCTGACTAGCTTTGTCTGCAAAGCTATGGCAAGGATCATCATGAACCTCACATATCTAGATATTGTGGACCTACAGACATGTCACCATACACAGTTTGGCTTTGTCAATGGCAAATCCTGCCTCTCCAACCAGTTTGATTTCTTTGAAACAGTCACCAAGGCCACTGTCAAGGGAAGGAGGTGTACACAGCCTACCTGAACCTTGCATAAGCCTTGGATACAATACCCCAGTTGTGCATTCTAGGAAGCTCACCAGTGTACATATTAACCCCTATGTCACTATGGGTATTGCACAGTGGCTCAAGGGCAGAACACACATGGTAGAATTGCTGGAGCCATGTCAGCCTCCAACCTGGTACAAGTGGTGTCCCACAAGGCACAGCCCTGGGAGCTGTCATCTTCATTATATATTTATTATAGGTACAGGCCAACATGGAAGTACTGTGGCACAGCAAGTCGCAGGTGACTGCAAACCGGACACCATAATCAACTCACCAGCTAACACACGCACCCTCCAAAAGGGACTCTTGGAAACACATGACTTGTGCCACAGCCATGGCCTCAACGTGAATGACAGAAAGCGTATAGTCATCCCTTTGTCAAACACAGAGTGACCACAACGTACCACATATGTGTTAATCCATTAAGTGCAGACAAAGGAATTATGGACCTTGGGGTACACAGGTTGATAGCATTCTACCATTTGACAACAACATGGACAAAGTGGTTAGGTAAGCATGTTATATGGGCCACATCATCATGGGATCCACATGTAGATCAGGGGTGGACATTGTGCCCCTTTACTCATCCCTCATCATGCCCATAATTGACTATGATGAACCTCTCGGCATGCACCTTACCAGACACCTGCAGCAACTGGAGATACCACATATGTACCTCGACAAGGGGATCAAAGGGCTCAAACAGATGCCACATACTGACTGGTTAAAGTAACAGCAGCTCTACTCAGTGACATACTGCCTCTTCATAGGCAATCTGTGCCTGACATAGAAGGCCAGGTCATGCCCTCAGTTAATGGCCATGCTGCATCTCAGAATATCCAGATCCCACCAGGATACACACTGGAAATACTTGAACCTCAGGAGTGATATATACAGGACATGCTGGAGGGGCACATTCACAACTCAGAGGCTCCCTTCATTCCGGAATATTATCCCAATAGAGGTTAGGCAGACTGACTCAGTGACTATCTTCAAGAGTGATATTAATGACAGGATGTGACATTGTAGGGTTACCCTGGGTATCACTTATGTGTCACTGTGAGACAGAGGCACAGTATACTAACCTTGGAAAAGGGCATAGCAAGACAGATTCACAATGCATGTTGAAAGGCACACACATTCTGGCTAGGTGGATACATGCCCTGGGCAGACATCCCTGTACGAACCTATGGACCTATGTATCTTTATCACCATTGTCCCTATGTGCTGTTAATCACCAATGTAATCTCAATACTATGGTAGCATGTGCAAAGGTCAGTTATCAGTCACCTCTATGGTACAGTTGTGGAATATGTGTGTCATGTAGTAATGTCACAGCTGCCACATGTACACAGTCAACCCTATCCCTTACCCATGGATGTACATCACATGTATGAGATGGAAACACATGGCCAAACTGTGGACTAAGCACTCTGAACCCAGTACTGGCATAACCTGTCTGGTGGCATGAAATACTACAGTGACAGCAATACCAATCTGATGTGGACCTACACGGACAGCAATACAAGCATGGAAACACAACAGGTCAGTTGTGACTCCTAAGGATAGCATCCTGCATGACTGGCAGACATCTCTGCAGCTGGCACACAGGCATACATTAGGCCTGCACACAGCACGCATAACACATAGCACACAAATCCTGTGTGTGAAACAAGCACAGTCTGTACAGCTATACAACACTACTGCCGCAGTTGTGTTAGGTACTTTTATTGTCCAGTACAGTGAGACAATGCTCACCAGGCTGGAAAAGGTGTAGGTCACAGTCATATGCTCATGGGGCACTATGGTTCACCACATAACACAAACATACAAGTCAGTCAGATGCATGGACACATATGACTCAGTCATTGTCCATGCCACCACAGCTGATGTGGGATGTCCCTCACTGGGATACATGATAGGGAACATGGAAGGGATCACTGAGCAAGTGACACAGGCTGGTAGACCCCTGACCTTGGTTGGCATCAGACCCTCACCAGGGATTCTGACAAATTACTGAATGCTAATGACTTAGTGTAGCTACAAAACCCTAGTTGAATGGTTCTTAGCATGCAGTCACTGCATTGCTATGGAATACTGTCTTACCACTCCCACAACAGGTGAAAACATGCAGCTCCTGTACATCAACAACATGTAGACTATATGCCCCAGACCAGGTGTGCATCCCTCACTACTAGGCTGATAGCATCTACATCTCACACTGTATGTACACATCCCACATGCTGCACCTGCACAGAAGACCACGGTCATAATGTTACTCTGTGCAAATACCATGTATTCACATGTGGCAGGCATCATACATGGTAACTATTGAAGGTCACAGGTACATATGTGTATTTGGTACACACATACATCATGTGTGCATTGCCATAACTGGTTTAATCAATGTCTTGCATTATTGTGAGTGACAACCCACACACATGGGCATTCTGTGTGTGCAAAACACACGTGGCATGTCTGTAATCAAAAGCCATACATAATTGTGATATCGTTTAGAAAGGGGTATGTGCATCCTGTGGTGTGTTTTCCCAGTTGCCAAAAGGGATGTTTCTTTCATACACACTTACCCCCTGCTGGATTCAAACCCCTACCTAACTATGTTATGACACTAGAGATGGACGCATTAGCACAGCGTGCTATTCGCATTACTGGGAGGTTTCTTTTCCCCTGATATACTTATAGGGTGCTGACATCATCAGAGTTTAGAAAGTGGAATGATCATCCTGTGGTGTGTTTTCCCAGTTGCCAAAAGGGATGCTTCTTTCATACACACTTACCCCCCCTTCACACACACTTGCTACCTGCTGGATTCAAACCCCTACCTAACTATGTTATGACACTAGAGACGGACGCATTAGCAGAGCGCACTATTCGCATTATTGGGAGGTTTCTTTTCCCCTGATATACTTATAGGGTGCTGACATCATCAGAGTTTAGAAAGTGGAATGATCATCCTGTGGTGTATTTTCCCAGTTGCCAAAAGGAATATTTCTTTCATACACACACACTTACCCTCCTTTACACACACTTGCCACCTGCTGGATTCAAACCCCTACCTAACTAGGTTATGACACTAGAAACGGACACATTAGCACAGCGTGCTATTTGCATTACTGGGAGGTTTCCTTTCCCCTGATATACTTATAGGGTGCTGACATCATCAGAGTTTAGAAAGTGGAATGATCATCCTGTGGTGTATTTTCCCAGTTGCCAAAAGGGATGTTTCTTTCATACACACACACTTACACCCCTTCACACACACTTGCCACCTGCTGGATTCAAACCCCTACTTAACTAGGTTATGACACTAGAGACAGACGCATTAGCGCAGCACGCTATTCGCATGACTGGGAGGTTTCCTTTCCCCTGATATACTTATAGGGTGCTGACATCATCAGAGTTTAGAAAGTGGAATGATCATCCTGTGGTGTGTTTTCCTAGTTGCCAAAAGGGATGTTTCTTTCATACACACACACTTATCCCCCTTCACACACACTTGCCCCCTGCTGGATTCAAACCCCTACCTAACTAGGTTATGACACTAGAGATGGATGCATTAGCACAGCGCGCTATTCGCATTACTGGGAGGTTTCCTTTCCCTGATATACTTATAGGGTGCTGACATCATCAGAGTTTAGAAAGTGGAATGATCATCCTGTGGTGTGTTTTCCCAGTTGCCAAAAGGGATGTTTTTTTCATACACACTTACACTTGCCACCTGCTGGATTCAAACCCCTACCTAACTATGTTATGACACTAGAGACGGACGCATTAGCAGAGCGCGCTATTCGGATTACTGGGAGGTTTCCTTTCCCCTGATATACTTATAGGGTGCTGACATCATCAGAGTTTAGAAAGTGGAATGATCATCCTGTGGTGTATTTTCCCAGTTGCCAAAAGGGATGTTTCTTTCATACACACACACTTACCCCCCTTCACACACACTTGCCACCTGCTGGATTCAAACCCCTACCTAACTATGTTATGACACTACAGACGGATGCATTAGCAGAGCGCTATTCAGATTACTGAGAGATTCCTTTTCTCCGATATACTTATAGGGTGCTTACATGATCAGTGTCTAGAAAGGGGAATGAGCATCCTCTGGTGTGTTTTCACAGTTGCTAGGAGTAACATTTGCACCAAGTGTGTGAGCATGCCCAGTTCAGCCTTCCCATGGCATGTTGTGTGAAAGATGTCTCATTTATCTAAGTGTGTGAGCATGCCCAGTGTGGGCTTTACATATGTTGAACTCTGCAGCCCATCACATTTGTGGATGAGTGTGACCTTCAACAAATACCTCCAGTTTATGGTTGTGTGTTCTGTGCCATGTTGTGTAGTTACTGTCGAAAGGCTCTTTTGTGTGAACAAAACAGGGAGTATACTGTGCCTGCATGTTTTGCATGGGATACTTTGCACACAATTGTCAACATCCGTTCATACTGACCTAACACTGTAGCACTGTATAGTGTAGTGTTTCAGTACTTTCACTGTGGTGGTCAGTATCCTGGGCTTTAGTCCTATCACCGCTTTACATTTCCATAGTGTGCACAACAGCCTGGTTAGGGTCCAGTTGTGCACATCTGCACAAAGGCAGTGCCTCTACAGACCCTGGTAATTACTGCCCCATAAGCTTAACAAGTGTAGTCTGCAAATCTATGGAGAGGATCATAATTGAGCTCATAAACAAAGATATAGGGGACATGCAGACATTGTACCCATCCCATTTTGGCTTGGGCAGGGGCAGATCATGCCTTTTGTACTGGGTTGACATCTTCAAATTGGTCACTTAGGCCATTGTTGGGGAAAGGCAGTCCATACAGCCTACCTTGGCCTTGCAAACACTTTCAACACAATACCCCACTCAGGTATTGTGGAAAACCCTAACAACTGAAATGTAAACCCATATGTCACAAGATGGGTTGCAAACTGGCTTAAGGACGGGACCCACAGGGTTAGAGTTGCTGGCACTATGTTAGACTCCAGGCTGGTCACAGGTGGTGTCACACAGGGCTCAGTCCTTGGCCCCCATTGTTTGTCATGTATTCCCAGAAGTACAGGCCAACATGGGAGGACTTTGGCTGACAATGTTTGCAGATGACTGCACACTGGGCACCATGGTGGACAGTGCATCACACACGGATATCCTTCAGAAGGGACTCACAGTAACTGATAGATGGTGCCAGGGCCATGGCCTAAAGTCAAAGTGCACAACATGTGTAGACATACCCTTCAGGAAAAGCAAGGTGACCCCAAGCTACCATATAGGTGGCAATCCTCTAAGCACAGAGGAGGTTATCATGGACCTGGGGACCCAGGTTGACAGTCGCCATTCTTCTGAGACTCACATTGCTAAAGTGGCTAGAAAGACCTTCTACATTGCCCACCTGCTCAGGATGGGATTCACATCCAGATCTAGTGGGTCATTGTTCCCCTGTACTCTTCACTTATCAGACCGGTGATCGAGTCAAATGCCCTATTCTGGCTGTATGTCACCCAACATCTGCAGCAATTGCAGACACCCTGAATGTCCCCACCTAAAGGATCAAGGAACCCCAACAGCTGTCATATGCTGCCAGATTGAAGACACTCCCACTCTATTCACTCACATACCGTCTGCTTAGAGGTGACATGTGCCTGACATGCGAGGCCATGTCCAAACAGGGATTAATGGACATGCTCCACCTCAGAATCGGCAGATCCACCTGAACCACTAGTGCAGGTGACTTACACCTTAGCAGGGTTGTATGTTGGACATGTTGGAGGGATGAAGTTATCACCCAGAGACTCCCTATGCTGTGTAATACAATCCCGGTCCATGTGAGGCAGAGCACCTTGCTGGCTGTGTTCAAGAGGTATCTTGACCTGTGGATGGAAGGTCATACGTTTAACCCGGGGATCGTCACGGTGTCACTGCTGGAGAGAGGCATGACACAATAATGGGCACAGTACTGTTTCCATATAAGGGGTGGTGTATGCCAATGAACTCTGTGCTAGGCTTATACCTGCCTTAGGAAGATAGCCTAGTATAAACCTATGTACCTATGAACCTATCTGACCATGTTGCATTATGTTCAGATGTGAACTACTTACAACAGCCTCATCCAACATCGGTAGTGTATTCCACAACATGGGTGTACATTGGCGAACACTACCGATGTGCCCTAGGCCATTTCTAATACTAGTCAGAGAGTGTGTTTGTCCATCAACACATTGTAAGTGATGTTTGCCATGACATATGTCTTGTTTAGTATACTGTGCCTCTGTCTACCTGTGACATAACATTGATACCCAGGGTAAACCTCCCATGCACACATTAGGATTCCTGTTGAGGGGACTCAACGAGTGTCTCTACGGACAACCTGTACTGGTAGTTTACTCATGTGTGGGGGTGGCTTCTGTGTTTTGGATAATGCAGTACAGCCTGTCCTATATATGTCAGTGCTGGGGTTCAGGTCCCTCATGTGCATAGCTCCCTGCCATTCAGATTGTACAAGGTGCAGCATGTGCATTGATTCCAGCTTGGACATGGCTTTCTACATCAGGCACAGCTTGCATCTGGGTGGACAGCATGGCAGTGTGTGGAGCTGCACTCTGTGTAATCAGACTACACATTACATGTGTTCCAGCTCTGTCATACTCCTGGTGAGGTACTGTTGTGGACTTTACAGGTGCTGGATGTGTCTGCATGAGGTACACCCCACAGGGGCTGTTGTGGTCATTTCTAATGCTGATGAAAGATAACTGCAGAACCACAATGACCTCCCCTTAGCTAGATGTCAGACAGCATGGACCATGCAATCACAAATAAAAACAGGACCATCTCCGCAAAGGGAAAGTGTCCTGTCTGTTGGACCCCAGCCATAAACAGACTGTATGACAGATGACGGTTACTAATGCAAGACAGAGCTACATCTCCAAAAGGGAAGACAGTTGTGATCAGCACTAGTGGAAAGCTACATTATCTCATAAAGACATGCAAGGTCAACTTGGGGACATAAATCACCAAAGACAATGAAGGTAACCACACTGATTTCTTCAGTTATGTCAGACACCTGGTTGTGAACCCTCGGATATGCTCAGAGTTGGTACACAACAACATATATTCCAGTGACCTGACAGATATTGGCAACATGCCGGCGGACAGCTTCAGTGCGATTTACCCCCTCCCTCACCCCCAAAAGAAGATAGTTATCACTGCTGTATGTAACCTCACTGTCATCTTGGATGTCCATGTGAGAGCCACACTCAGCAAAGACAAGTACACAGCATCCATGGGACCTGCTGGTATCTCCAGTTGCATGCTATGTGAACTCCAGAAGGGCTGGACCCGTTGATACAACTGCTATTTAACCTTAGTCTTGCTACAGGATATGTACCTGAACAGTGGCGTATGGCAACAGTGGTCCCACTCCACAGAGGAGATGCCTCCACAGACCATGGCAACTACCACCACACAAGCTTAACCAGCCTTGTCTGCAAAGATATGGGGAGTCATTATGGAGCTCTTACACAGACACATTACTGACCTACGGACCCTTGTTCCCACCTAGTTCAGCTTTGTACAGGACAGATCCTGCCTTTGCACCTAGTTGACTACTATGAAACTGTCAGTAGGGCCATCGATGAGGGCTACGCAGTCCACACAGCCTACCTGCACTTGGCTAAGGCCTGTGACACCATACCACACTCAGGCATCATAGCCAAGCTCAACAGCTGACATATAACGGCATATGTCGCAGGATAGGTTGCAAAATGGCTAAGAAACAGAACCCATAAAGTCAACATTGCAGGTGCCTTGTCAGATTCGAAGCCAGTCACAGGTGGTGTCCCACAAGGATGTGTCCTGGGACCCCTCTTAATTGGTATTTACTTTTCAGATGTGAAAGCAAACATAGGGGGGTTGTGGCTGACAAAGTTTGCAGATGACTGCAACCTAGGCACCATAGTGAATACATCAGCCGGCACACAAATACTACAGAATGCCGTCACAAAGGCGGATAGCTGGTGCCAGACACATGGCCTGAAACTGAATGCAACTGATGTGTATTCATCCCTTTGGGAGGAACAAAGTACCCACAGATCAATACATAGACAGCAACCCACTGAGCACAGACAACAAATCAGACACCTGGGGACACATGTAGATAGTGACATCTCTTTTGACACCCCTGTTGCCAAAGTGGTTAGGAAGACTTTCTATCTTGCCCACCTTATCATGGAGGGTTTTCCATCAAGATCATAGGAGGTCATTGTTCCACTATCCTTCTCCCTTATAAGGCCCATGATTGAATACAAAGCCCCATATGGTATGTACCTCACCCAGCAATTGCAACAGCTGGAGACACCCCAAAGGTACCTACCATGAAGATCAGGGTTCTTCAACACATGTCAGATGCTTCCAGAATAGAGGAAATCCAGCTTTGTTCAGTGTCATACCGCATACGTACAGGTGTCCTATGCCTGACATACAAGACCATGTCCAATCAGGATTTGGTGGACATGCTCCACTGCAAGCAATCCAAATCCACCAGAGCCATGAGAGCTGAGGATTTGAACCTCAGCACATACATGTATAGGACATGCTGGAGGGACAGAGTCATAACTCAGAGGCATCTCACACTCTAGCAGAGTATCCCAGTCCATGTTTGACAGAGTCCCTCACTGACTCTCTTCAGGAGACATCTGGACAACTGCATTTGAGACGGAGGCACAGACTAGACAGAGGCACAGTCATGTTATTCAATTACGTAAGGGGGTCATACTGTGTCACTACTAAGTCAGAGGCACAATCATCAGAATCTATTCTGTACACTTATTACCAGTATAAGGGGTGGCAATAGCCACATCACTATGGCTAGGCTTATACATGCACTAGGGCAGATAGGCTAGTAGTAGACTATGACACTATGAAACACCGGTGTATGTGTAGCTATTGTCAATCAAACAGTATGATGTGGTTTGGGGGGCTTGATATCTCCCTGTATTCCAACATTGTTTTGTCTATTCCTTCTAGCATGTCTAGAGATCAGTTGCTAGTGTCCTCTCCTGCTCAGCTGGTGAACCTGGGAATATTGAGGCAATGTTACACTTGCCTCATGTACACTGACAACCCTCTCCTTCTGCCATAAAACACACATACATGTGAGAGATGCAACTATATAGCCAAAGTGGAGGCTGAGCTCTCTCAACATAGGACTAGCAAGACCAGAGAGAAGGTGAAGGTAACCACACACACATCACAAATCCAGTCTCACATGGCACTATCACAACTTAAGATCATACACATAGACACACAGAGACACTCTTGGAGGCTCTGATCAGGATTCTACCGGAATGGCAGTGGCCACCACAGCAGACACTCACACAACTGCCTCCACAGGGCACAGCACATGCAACACATTGACCACAGAGTCGGTGTGCCAAACAGTCACAGCCCTTAAGGCCAAAAACAATGCCAGACACACTTGTCTATGGTTACTCCATAGTCAGACACACTGACGTCCCACTCACCAGATCGGGTATGGAGGAGGTCACAGTAAGCTGCCTATCGAGCACTGGAATCCACCACATAATACAAGCACTCAGGTCACTCAACTGCAAGTACAGGTCTGACCCAGTCATTATCCATGCTGGTGTGAACGACCTGAGATGTACCTCCCTGGACTACATGGAAAGAGACATAGAGGATCCCTCTGATTATGTAGGCCAGGCAGGTATGACCCTGACCTTCAGCAGTATCCTACCTTCACCAAGTATGATGCCACATAAACAGAGACAAGATGATCAGCTGTATTATTTTGCTTAGACTATGGTGTCATTCAAAGGGGGTCCAATGTCTGTCTGCCTGGGACGACATGCTGGACAGGCCACGGTGATTTGCAAGGGACGACTTGCACCTGTCACCCCTGGGCTTCCGGATGATGCTCTTGCCACCCCCATTGTGCCTTTTTTATGCAAGATTCAGATACTACACCTACCACCCTAGAACACAGTAAAGGAAGGACACTAAGGGTACTGCTGCTCAATGCCAGAGGTCTCAACCTCAAGCTGCACACACTCTATACCCTTCTCAATATGTAGCACATTGATGTCTGTGCTGAGCCTGAAACCTGGTTCACAGCTTCTGACAGCACCCCGGCACTATCGGGTGTTACCTCATATCATGCATTCCGGCACCAGCATCCGGACAACACCAAGAAGGATGGTGGGTGTCCATATTCATCAAGGACACCATCACCTCATCGTTGGTGGCAACACATGATGCATCGGAGACCATCCAGGTGCCAGTGACCGTAGGCAAGACTGCTCTGCAGTTTGTAGCATGTTACATGCCACCCTCTCAAACTCAGGTACCTCACACAGCTATCCTGCAAACACTGAAGGGGATAAATGTATCTCCAAACACCATCCTACTGGGTGATTCCAACTATCCACATATAGACTGGGATCACTAATCATGCCACAACACTCTAACACAAAGGTTCCATGAGTTCATACACTGAAATGCCATGGAACAACTGGCTAATCCCTCAAGTGGAGGCAACATACTAGAACTCATCATCACAAACATGGGGTCACACTGTTCAACACCAGCAGTATACCCATCATTGGTGAGATCAGATCATGGACTACTCTCAGTGGGAGTCCACATCCCACCCACACCCCAGATGGAAAAACAAACAGTGAAGACCTTCTCAAATGCCGACTTCACATTTCTAAGGACTGGTGTGGTCTCTTTCAAGGCCCCAAGCCAGCGGACACCATTACCCAAGCCACTGTATCACTTACAAATGCCTTCTACCAGCACCTCCAGGACTGCATGGATCAGGCAATCCCAAACAAAACAAAGACTCTTTGTACCACAGGCAAGCATCCAGTCTGGTGGACCCTAGCCATAAACAAGCTCTACAACACAAGGAAGGAGCTACTACAAGATAGAGCATAATCCGTAGGAGGAAGACACCCCTGCTCATTGTGAGTAAAACACTGGGTTCCCCATACAATCATCCGAGGCAAGTTTTGAGAGTAAACCCACTCAGGACTCAAGGGACAATCATGAGGCCTTTTTGCCTATGTTTGAAACCTGGGAGGGAACTCCCAGATATGCTCAGAATTAGTTCGAATGATGTAGATATCACTGCACCTACAGACATTGCCAACATACTGGCTGACAGGTTCATTGCAGATTCCTCCCCTCCCCAACTGGAGGGTATCTACACCAGAGGATTGTAGCCCCCAAACATCTCCAATGCTGGGGTGGGAACTGCTCTATCCAAGGCAGAAAACACTTTATCCATGGGACCAGATGGTGTCCCCAGTTGTGTGTTCCATGAACTCAATGAGTAATTACACCCGCAGTTAGGGCAGCTGTTTAATCTTAGCCTCACCTCAGGATATGTGCCCAAGGAGTGGCATACGGCAATGGTGGACCCACTTCACAAAGGAGGTGCCTCCACCAACCGCGGAAACTACCATCCCATCAGCTTGACAAGCCTGTTCTGCTAAGCTATGGAGAGGATCATAATGGGAATTATAAATGAAGACATAGGGGACTTGCAGACATTGGATACAATCCAGTTTGGCTTTGTCAAGGGCAGATCATGCCTTTTAAACTTGGTTGACTTTTTCAAAACAGTCACCCAGGCCATTGACGTGGGCAAGGCAGTCCACACAGCCTACCTTGACCTGGCAAAGGCTTTCGACACAATACCCCACTCAGGTATCATTGAAAACATCACCAGCTTAATTGTGAACCCATACATCACAGCATGGGTTGCAAACTAGCTAAGTGACGGAACACACAGGGTCGAAGTTGCTGGTGCCATGTCACACTCCAGAGCTGTCACAGGTGGTGTCCCACAGGGCTCAGTCCTGGGCCCACATTTGTTCAGCATCTACTTTTCAGAAGTACGAGCAAACACAGGAGGATTATGGCTGACAAAGTTTGACGATGACTGCAAACTGGGAAGCATAGTTGGAAACCCATCTGACACAGACATCCTTCAGAAGGGTCTCATAGACACGGATAACTGGTGCCACAGCCATGACCGTACATTAAACACTAAACAATGCATAGCCATACCCTTCAGGAAGAACAAGGTTACCACTACTTCCCATCTAGGTGGCAATCCTCTAAGCACAGAGGAGGTTATCAGGGACCTGGGCACCCAGGTTGACAGTAACCTTTGTTTGACACTCACATTGCCAGGGTAGTTTGGAAGGCCTTCTACATTGGCCACCTCATCATGCAGGGATTCACATCTAGATCAAGGGAGGTCATTGTTCCCCTGTACTCATCACTCATCAGACCAATGATTGCATACAATGCCCCATTCAGAATGTATCTGACCCAACACCTGCGGCAATTGGATGGGCCCACAAATTCCTCAACAGGAGGTGAAAGGGTCTCAAACATATTTCTTACGCTGCCCGACTGAAGGGATTCCAGCTGTATTCAGTCACTTACCGTCTGCTCAGAGGTGACCTGTGCCTGACATACAAGGCTATGTCCAGCCCAGAATTATTGAACATGCTTCACCTCAAGACCTCTACATCCATCAGAACTACAAGGGCAGGAGACCTAAACCTCAACACAGATATTAATAGGATGTGCTGGAGGGACAGATTAATCACCCAAAGAGTCCCTATGCTGTGGAACAACATCCTGGTACATGTGAGGCTGAGCACCTCACTGGCTTCGTTCAAGTGAGATCTTGACCAATGGATGGGAGATTGCAGGTATACCCCAGGGATAACCTCAGTATCACTGCTTGACAGAGGCACAGCAAAATAATGGGCATATTATCCATCAACTTGAAGGGGTGGCAGAAGCCACAAAACTCTGGGCTAGGCTTATTAATGCCCTAGGGCAGATAGCCTAGTATGAACCTATGAACCTATGCACATAGGCCTGGGGCAGTTCCTGCTATTAGGACAGTGGTCTGCAGCAAGCTATATAGTAGTAGTGAGTTTTAGCCATTGGTTTTTGACCATGGCTATTCCATGTTGCTTCTTGTTGTGGTACAAACATGGGTGTGTGGTTATCCATGCTATTTATTGCTAGTCACCCTCATTTTGTATCTTGTTCCATGTTTTTGCACATGTACATCACTGTATGACGTGTGACCTGGTAGTGTCAGGGTGCTGATGTGGGCTTTGACCCTGTTTTCTATTACAGCACTGATATCTACATTCTCTATACTGTGTGTGTTTACACTGCACACATCTTGATGTTTATACTTCTGGCATTGGGTAGCATTACATCTAGGTTCCTATCCCTTGTGGTACCCATGAGGTGGGTTTGTGTTTTTGTGGTTTATGATTCTTGAGGGTGGATGTTAGTTGGGGTCCTCAGGTGTGCATGTGGTACATGATATTACATTACTTAACACATGGCATTCATGCCTCAGGTGGTGCTGCAGGGCCACCTCTGTCGGATACACATACTACACTCCCTGTACATGTTTGGCAGCAGGTTGTGTCATGTTAGGCATCCCTGTTACTGTATGAGTGAGTCAGAGCGGTATCAGTCCCAGTGTTCCTACTGACCAAGCATATGTGCTATCGTTGCCTCTTTGCCAAGGCCAGGGCATACTGGGCACGCCTCCTTCTGCCTACTGGGACAAGGTCAGGTTGTTCCTCCTCCGAGTCACCCCTGCCTGTGGTGGCCTTGGCAATGGTGGGGATGTTTGGCCCAGCCCTGTGCTGGTCCTGCTGCAGCTGTTTCTGCAGGATCATATTATGTAGCATAGCACATATCATGATCATTTGGGTACATGTAGTTGGTGTGTACTGCAAGGCTCCACCAGATGTGTCCAGACACCGGAACCATGACTTGAGCAGCCCAAACACACGCTCTATGATATTACGTGTTTGTGCGTGTGCCTCATTATGGCGTTCCGGTTCAGGTGTGTGTGCATTTCTGATGGGTGTCATCAGCCACGGCTCAAGTGCATAACCTGCATCCCCCACTAGGTGTCCGTGTGGGAAGTCCCCATTGGCAAATGATTGGTACAGCTGCGTCAGATGCCAGATATGGGAATCGTGGTAGCTCCCAGGGCAGCCAGCACACACATTCATTATTATGTCCTGGGCATCACACACGACCTGGCAGTTGATGGAGGGGTATCCCCTGTGGTTAATGTAGGCTCTACCCGCTCTCCTGCTGGTGCTTTGATGCATATGCGTGCAGTCTATAGCACCCAGTACCTCAGGGTATTCCGCTATTTGCTGGAAGAGACGCATATTGCTGGCCAATACCTCACGGGCATTGGGGAAATATACATGATCACCGACATGTGCTGACATGGCATCCAGGAACTGGTGTAGTACCATGGAGGCTGATGCCTGTGATATCCCCATCATATCGCCAGTTGGTCTCTGGAAGGTACCTGTTGCTAGTATTCTTAGGCCAACACATACCTTGGTTTCCACTGGGATGGGTTCCCCTCTGTTGGTTCTGTGTGTGAGGTGTGGCCTGCACAGATCAACAATCTGCTGCAGGAGCTCTCTGTCCACTCTATAGCGCTCTACTATCTCCAGCTCATGTAACCCATGGTAGGTGACCCTGGGCCTGTATACTCTTCTCCTTCTCCTCACTCTGGGTTGTCTGTCAGCATCTGCATTGTCACCACCCTCAGCAATTCGCCTATGCCTGATTATAATAGCTATGGCAGCCCCTAGCATTTCTGCTCTGAGTTCAGCTTTTTTCAGTTTTCAGTTCTGATAGCTTAGTTTCTGGCAGTATCTGTTGTGAGAAACAGCCTGCACTGCTCTTTGCAGTGTTTTAAGTGCTGGGTTGGGCTTCTAGTCTGCCTGTGTAATTGCCTGCTTCTAATTGTTTCCACCAATTAACTCCAGTAGTATCTTCTGGCAGTTTCCCTGGATTTTAGTTGTTTCCTGTTTCCTTTCTGTTTCCTGAGGGGGAGCAATGTGCACACCAGCTTAAACACGCTCACAGTCACTTAAACACACGCACACATCACTACACGGTGTTACACGCGCGCACACATCCTTACACGGTGTGAACTAGGCTGATTCATGCTAAAACACGCGCACACTGCCTTCCACACATGCACGCCCGCGCAAACCGTTGTAAACGGTTTGCAACACGCTCCCACATGTTGAACCTGCCTTACACGCGCGCATGCACGCGCGCATGTACGTATTTCAAGAAACTTTGAGTGTAGGGATAGCGTATACCCTCAATTTCTTGACTTTCCTAGTGTTCTGTTGGGACACACCTCCCTCCCTAATGTCTGTCTGTCATCTGTTACCTTACATTGCCCTCCAATCTGGTACATTTATTGCTATCATTCCCCCCCATGATGTCACCTACCTCTTACTCTGTTCCTCCCCCGTCTCTAACTCTTACACTACTCAGACAGTGCTCATTACCTATGTGACAGTGTGATTCAGTATTGTAACCCTCATTTACATAGGATTGCCTAGTAATGACTAGTTACATGTCTTACACGGAGCTTCCCCCCCTTGACAACCATTAAACGGAGGCCATATTGTTTTTGGTCTGCAAGTCCCTCCATTGACATTCAATGTAATACATAAATCCCACAATTGTGGGCTTATAAGCTTCGGTTTTCAGTTTTAGGTAGCGCACCCGGTTCGGGCGGGTGAGCGCTGCAGTTAAACCCAATAATCCCGTGAAAAAAAAAAAGTTATATAACTTATTTTTGCAACAGTTTTTCATGCCAATGGCCACATATTTGGCCATTGGCATGCTTAATGCAACATATGCACCCTTTATTTGGAGCTGACATAGCTCCGTTTTTAATTTTGCAGAAATGTACTCAGTTGTCAGCTGAGTACATTTCTGCAGCTAACACGTCCGTTACACGGACTGGTTTCTGCTTCGTGGATCGCTCAAATACCTCATTTGCATATCTTTGAGCTGCAAATGAGGTATTGAGCATTTCCACGCCCAGTCCGTGTAAGAGACGTGTTAGCTGTCTCTTACACGGAGATTTGGGCTGTTCCTGAATCAGGAGGCTTACACTACTCTTGAACTCCGTGTAAGCCTTCCTGAATCTGGCCCTATATCTATTCAGCTGAGAAAAACCTGAATAGAATATTTTAAGGAAATATTAGCTTTATGTATAAACAATAAAAATTGTCCTCAAATTTGCTGTGCTTTAAAACTCTGAGACTCTGACTTCCTGCTTGCAGCTTACGCTTGTTGTTGCTGTACAGTATGTTCAGGCATGTATTTTTTATAATCATATATGAACTATAATGTCAATTTGAATGACATTCCATATGAGGACAGCGATTTAAAAAGCATCCCTCAATGTCTTTGAGGGGAGTTAGAAAGGAGGCACTGTTAAAAACTTGTACATAAGAAGTGCGCAACGCAGGTAAGTTTAAAGGCAGTAAATTGTTATTAAATAGGCTTACCTTGTTTTTACTACTTTTCAAGTATAGCTCAAAACACATGCCATTCAGTCCATCCATCCTTAATATCTGATTTTATCCATTTCAGTGTCAGTGGGGTCTGGAGTCTATCCCAGTAACCAGTGGACACAAGGAAGGAATCAGCCACAATTTGGATACAATCCATCACATAGCATACAGACAGACACACACACACACACACACACAGACAGACACATACATACACATTCACACCTACTGTTAGTATAGTTTACAGTAGACTCCCTCTTATCTGGTCTTGCTGGGACCAGACCTTAGGCTGGATAAACAAAATGCTGATTTATCTAAAAAAACATACAAAATAGCATTTATAGGTTGTAAATCAGATTAAAAAAATGTGTGCGTGTGTGTGTGTGTGTGTGTGTGTGTGTGTGTGTGTGTGTGTGTGTGTGTGTGTGTGTGTGTGTATATATATATATATATATATATATATATATATATATATATATATATATATATATATATTATAGTGTATTGATTACCAGCTTTTGTTATTTAATTTTACTTTACTTTCTAGACTAAGTAATATGTTGTCTCTGAGTACACTGCACTGTACTTTTTCAAAGAATTGGCAATGGAAACTTGATTCATGGAAAAAAATCTTAACGAAAATATGCCCAGTTAAAGAGGAGTCTGACTAAAGGGACACTGCATAAGAGGGAGTCTACTGTACCTGAACTCTTGCTTGTGTGTCTAAAATGTTGGAAGAAACTGGAAAAGAAAAACAAACACAAGAAAAGTATGCATATTTCATATAAAATGATCCCTGTTTTTGAGTCATACTGGGGAGCCAAGCATTGTGAAACAGAAATACTATCCACCTGTACCACTTTGTCACTCATGTCCCACAAAGGAAGGTAAGAAGGACAAGAGAATCACTGAGTCAGTCAATTAAATTCATTAATGCAAGTGTGCGGTAAGAGGTACTAATGGAGAGTGGAGATAATCAGAACAAACGTGGCTGCTACTGGATTCAAGGATGAGCTCTACCATGGTTGACTGACTGAATTATACAGTCACCCCTCAACCAGTCGCTCAACCATGGTACAGCTCATTCTATGCTCTTCTTTTTTCAATTTCAATGCAGGCTATGGCTCAACAAAAGAGGCCACTGCATGATGAAGATTATTTCATTAATCAACTGGTTAATGGTTAGTGTCTCAAATGTTACATTGCTCATGCATTTTCTTTTGAGGTATGTTTTCATTGTATCTTTGTAGCATTTCCTTTGACCATCTCTTGTTCTTTCACTGTGTCTGGGAAGATGAACTTTGTTTTGTGCATTGAGCTGCAGGAATATAAACACAGTATTGAGTCTTGTGGAACTGTTTTTTTTTTGAGGACCAGTGTGTCAGTGTTGGTGACACTAACCTCATCAAGAGAAAGAACAGTTGTGTAAGTTGA